>NC_046662.1:140584483-140586116 GCF_010883055.1 Belonocnema kinseyi
ACCTTCGAGTTTTCAAATTCAGAAGAGGAGAAATGGGTTGCGCACGCAACCCAGGCATTTATATCGTCTCCTACCATATTCACACGGACATAGACGTGTCATGGTATTGGACCACGTCTCGTTTCAGATCTGGGATCACTGTGTGGGTTCAAGGAGGTGTCTGGACGAATGGCAAAAAAGTCAAGAGCAACTAGTAGTGAAGGGGAGGATAAAAGGAAAAGGGAGGTAGGGACATGAATAGGCAGGAAAACCACGTAAGGGGGGAAGTGAAAAAGGTAATAGAAAAATGGGAAGAATGGGATAAACGCTGGAAGGATGAGAAAGACGAGGTTTGGGGTAGGCTAGAGAGCATTGTGAATAGAGAGAGATTGACGAACAAATAACTAGAGAGATAAATCAGTTGGAAGAACTGGTATGCAAGTTAGAAATTAGGAAGGAGCATATGGGGAAAAACAGAGAATGAGGAAATAGTAAAAGGGTATAAAAAGAATTGCGCAAAGCCAAAATGAAAGATTAAAGAAAAGAATGAGTCAGATTGAAAGAAGATCAGAAGGAGAAGAAAGCGTAATGAGGAAAAATAATTTAGTAGTAAAGGGATAAAAGTTGAAAGGGAAACAGAAGAAGTGAAAATAAAAAATCTTTTGAGAGAGATTAGAGTGCAGGTAAGGATAGATGGAGTCAAGCGAATAGGAGTGATGAAGGAAAACAAGGAAAAGAAGGATTGTTTGTAGTAAAATTGGGGAGAAAGGTGGAGAAAAACAAAATCATGGAGGGGAAAAAATTATTCAGAGGAAGAAGGGAAAGAATTGAAGAAGATCTAACATGGGGAAAGAGGAAAAAGAGATGGAAAATAGAGCAGAGGGCTTGGGTGGAGAAGAAAAAGGGCCATATAGTGAACATAGCTTTCTGGAATGGGTCAGGTTTAAAGAACAAAAGTGAAGGATTTTGGGGGGAAATAGATAAGTGGGATGTGATTATGATGAGTGAAACTTGGGAAAATGAGAAGGACTGGAAGGAGATCAAAAAGATGTTACCGATAGATTATGTGTGGACGATGCAAGAAGCAAGAAAGGCACATGTTAAAGGAGAGGGATAGGCGGAATGGTCTCAGGTATGAGAAAAGAACTGGCAGTAAAAGACAAAGAAGAGGGAAAAGTCAAAATAGCGGTGGTTTGTGTATATAGAAGAGCATATGTGAGGAACTCCAGGCATAGGGAAGAAGAAACAGGATGGTCTATATTTAATGGCAATATGAAAGGAGATAAGGAAGGAGAGATCACATTTTTCGGGAAGGAGGAAACAGTGATAGATTACATCCTGGCGGAAGAAAGTATGAGGAATTTGATAAGTTCTTTGAAAGTGGGTAATGATATTAAGTCCGATTAATTCCCGGTAATAGCTACACTGAAAGATGGGGGCCAGAAGCGAGGCAGTTAGAGAAAGGAAAGAGGGAAAAAGAACAAGAAAATTGGAGCCTGGGAAGTAGATAAACTGAAATAGTTGAAAGAAAAAATGGAAAAGGAAACAATTAGGTTTATACCAGGTGTATACATATGAAACCGGTATTTTTTCAAGAAAAAAACACATTTATTTCAAGAGAATGATAACAAATATTTTATTCAAAGTATGCGCC
>NC_046662.1:140586216-140591825 GCF_010883055.1 Belonocnema kinseyi
GAAAAGCGATTGACCAAGTGTATAGAGCTCCAAGGAGATTATGTTGAAAAATAAAAAAAAATTTACCCAAAAAAAATTGTTTTTATACTTCATTCTAAGGAAGGATCTTGATCCGCATTTGAAAAAATTTAAGAAATTGGTGATTTTAGAATTCATCTCGTTTGGATAAAAACTCAATTATTTGATTGAAAAATTAATTAATATGTTGAAAATATAACTATTTTGTAAAAAAGTCCTCTTTTCTATCAAAAATTCAACTACTTTGTTAAAATTTTTATTTCTTTTATTTGAAGGTTCATCTCTTTCGTTGAAAATACATTTTTCAAACTGAGAATTAATCTATACCATTTTTGGTTGAAAAATCATGTATTTTGTTAACAATTCGTCTTTCTTTGTAAAAATTAAATTTCTTTATGGAAAATTTATACTTTTTGATTAAAAATTACATTTTTCGGATGGATTATCAACTGTAAATACTTTTTGGTTGCAAAGTCGTTTTGTTGTAAATGCAACTATATTGTTAAAAATTAAAATCATAATTTTGGGTGGAACATTCGATTATTCACTTAAAGTTGAACTACTAGGTAAAAAAATTAATTTTTTCTTATTAAGGATTCATAATTATAGTTAAAAATTCAACTATTTGCCTTTAAATTAGGTTAAAAATTCAGCTTTTTTGCAGATAATACTCTTTTTGACTTTAAAATTTAAAAATTTCTTAAAATTCAATTGACGTTTTTTAGTAGAAATTTAATCTTTTTGGTTGAAATTCTATCATTTTTGCACAAAAATGCAATTGTTTGGTTAAAATATGAACTGTACATCTTCTTATGTTTAAAAGTCGATTATTTCACTAAGAGTTGAACTACTTTGTAAAAAATATGTTTTTTACAAGGGTTTATAATTATGGTTGAAAATTTAACTATTTGGTTGAAAGTTCAATTCTTTGATTGAAAACTCATATTTTTCGTTTAAGAAATTTAACTTTTTGTAAATAATTCGTCTTTTTGACTTTAAAATTAAGTAATTTCGTTGAAAATTCATGTATTTTGTTTAAAATTTGTCTTTTTTTGTAGATCATTAATTTTCTTGGTCGAAAATTCATCTGATTGGTTGACAATTTAACAACTTTGTTGAAAATAAATTTTTTCCTTTAAAAATTACTTACCTTTATCTGAAAATGTAACTATTATAGGATTGATTAAAAATTAATCGTATATATTGGTTAGCTTTGAAAATCGTTTTTTTTTTTAATAGAACATTAATCTTCTTGGTCAAAAATTCACCTGTTCCCTTGAAAATTTAACAATTTTATTGAAAATTCGTTTTTTTCCTTTCTCAATTCAATCTTTTATCGCAGATTTTACCTGGAAATTGAACTATACCATTTTTGGTTAAACTTTATCCTGTAAATTGTATTAGTTAAAACACCAATTATTTGTTAGAAAATTAGTTTATTTGTTTTCGATTATGACTTAAAATATTATTTCAGTATACCAAAATTTTATTTTTAACCCAAACAAACTGAAATTTTTTAATTACAAAAAGGAAATTTCGTGAATTATCAGCAATATTTGACCGTTCATTTAAAACAATCCATTACGAACAACTGTTAAAAACTATGCAAATTTGAACAGAATGGTTCGAAATAGAAAGCCTTGAATTGTTAAATTTGTAATGAGCTAAATTTTAAGTTTAAACGCTACAGTTTTGATTAAAAAAAAGATTCAGAATTGATTTAAAACTTAAAATTATTTCAAATAATTTGAAACACGATTTAGACTCTTGCAGATAAAAAAAAAGCTTTTTGAGAAGTGTACAGTATTTGAAAAGAATAACAAAAATTGTTGTGATTGCTAAGAACATTTTAAATAATTTTTTATTATGACAAATAAATTTTAAGTGCGTATTTGAAAACATTTTAAAAATAAAAAAAAAGAATCCGGAAGATTTTAAGTACATTTTTTTATTTTGCAGTTTTTTGAATGTTAGGAAAAAAATCTAATTAACAAAATATATCAATTTTCAGCCCAAAAGTTTACTTTTTAACAAATTAAATTAATTTTCTATCAAATAATTGGTGTTTTAACTAATACAATGTACTGGATAAAGTTTTAAACAAAAATTGAATAGTTCAATTTCCAGATAAAAAAGATTAATTTTTAATCAATCCGAGAATAGTTACATTTTCAGATAAAAAAAAATAATTTTTTAATCGAAAAAATAAATTTTCAATAAAGTTGTTAAATTCTAAACCAATAACATGAATTTTCGGCCAAGAAAATTAATGATCTACAAAAAAAATGTAAACAAAATACATGAATTTTCAACCCAATTATTTAATTTTAAAATCAATAAAACGAATTATCTACAAAAAGTTAATTTTTTTCAGCGAGAAATATGAGTTTTTAATCAGAGAGTTAAAATTTCATCCAAATAGTTAAATTTTTAACCATAATTATAAAACCTTGTTTAAAATAACAGTATTTTTTACAAAGTAATTCAACTTTTAGTGAAATAATCGACATTTAAGCCCAAGAAGATGTACAGTTCATATTTCAACCACACAATTACATTTTTGACCAAAAATTATAAATTTTCATCCAAACAATTGCATTTTTGACCAAAAATTATACATTTTCAACCGAAAAGATTAAATTTTTACCAAGCAAGGTCAATTTCCAACAAAATATATGAACTTTCAACAAAGTTATTTTATTTTAAAGTCAAAAAGAGTATCATCTACAAAAAAGCTAAATTTTTACCCCAAAAATATGATTTTTCAACCAAAATTTTAATTGTCTACCAAATAGTTTAACTTTCACTTACAGTTGAAGTACTTAGTAAAAAAATTAATTTTTTCTTATTAAGGAAACATAATTATACTTGGAAATTCAACTATTTGCCTTCAAATTAAATTTTTTTTTTAATTGCATCTTTGGGCGTTAAAAGTCAACAATTTGATAGAAAGTTAAACTATTTGGTCGACAATTAAAATTTTGGTTGAAAAATCATATTTTTGGGTTAAAGATTCAGCTTTTTGTAGATGATACTCTTTTTGACTTTGAAATTAAATAATTTTGTTGAAAGTTCATCTATTTTGTTGGAAAATTGCCTTGTTTGGTAGAAATTTAATCTTTTTGGTTGAAAATGTATCATTTTTGGTCAAAAATGCAATTGTTTCGTTGAAATATGAACTGTACATCTTCTGGGGCTTAAAGGTCGATTATTTCACTAAGAGTTGAATTACTTTGTAAAAAAATACTGCTATTTCCAACAAGGTTTTATAATTATGATTAAAGATTTAACTATTTGGTTGAAAGTTTAACTCTTTGATTGAAAACTCATATTATTGGCTGAAAAAAAGCAACTTTTTGTAGATAATTAATTTTGTAGATCATTAATTTTCTTGGTCGAAAATTCATGTTATTGGTTGAGAATTTAACAACTTTATTACAAATTTATATTTTCGATTAAAAATTATTTTTTTTATCTGAAAATGTAACTATTCTAGGATTGATTAAAAATTAATCGTTTTTATCTGGAAATGGAACTATTCAATTTTTGTTTGAAACTTTATCCTGTACATTGTATTAGTTAAAACACCAATTATTTGATAGAAAATTAATTTAATTCGGTAAAAAATAAACTTTTGTTTTGAAAATTGATATATTTTCTTAATTAGATTTTTTTCTTAAAATTAAAAAAACTGCAAAATGAAAAAATTTCCTTAAAATCTTCCGGATTCTTTTTTTTTAATTTTTAAAATGTTTTCAAATAATCACTTAAAATGTATTTGTCAAAATAAAAAAAATAATTTTCAATCTTCTTAGCAATCACAACAATTTTTATCATTCTTTTTAAATACTGTACAATTTTCAAAAAGCTTTTTTTTAAATCTGCAAAAGTTTAAATCGTATTTCAAATGATTTGAAATAATTTCAAGTTGTAAATTAATTCTGAATCTTTTTTTAAATTAAAATTGTAGCGTTTAAACATAAAATTTAGCTCATAACAAATTTAACAATACAAAGCTTTCTATTTCGAACCATTCTGTTCAAATTTGTATAGTTTTTAACAGTTGTTTGTAATGGATTGTTTTCAATGAACGGTCAAATATTGCTGATGATTAACGAAATTTTCTTTTTTTAATTGAAAAATTTCAAATTGAATGGGTTAAAAATAAAAATTTCTATACTGAAATAATATTTTAAGTCATAATCGAAAACAAATAAATTAATTTTCTAACAAATAATTGGTGTTCTAACTAATACAATTTACAGGATAAACTTTAACCAAAAATGGCATAGTTCAATTTCCAGATAAAAGCTGTGATAAAAAAATTGAATTGAACAAGGAGAAAAACGATTTTTCAATAAAATTGTTAAATTTTCAAAGGAAAAGGTGAATTTTTGACCAAGAAGATTAATGTTCTATAAAGAAACGATTTTTAAACTTAACCAATATATACGATTAATTTTTAATCAATCCTATAATAGTTACATTTTCAGATAAAGATAAATAATTTTTAACGGAAAAAATTTATTTTCAACAAAGTTGTTGAATTGTCAACCAATCAGATGAATTTTCGACCAAGAAAATTAATTATCCACAAAAAAGGAAAAATTTTAAACGAAATACATGAATTTTCAAACAAAATTATTTAATTTTAATGTTAAAAAGAAGAATTATCTACAAACAGTTGAATTTCTTAAACGAAAAATATGAGTTTTCAATCAAAGAGTTTAACTTTCAACCAAATAGTTAAATTTTCAACAATAGTTATAAAACCTTGTTAAAAAAACGTATTTTTTTACAAAGTAGTTCAACTCTTATTGAAATAATCGACTTTTAAACCCAAGAAAATGTACAGTTCATATTTTAACCAAAAAATTGCATTTTTGAACAAAAATGATACATTTTCAACCAAAAAGATTAAATTTCTACTAAAAAAGGTGAATTGAATTTTAAGAAATTTTTTAATTATAAAGTCAAAAAGAGTATTATCTACAAAAAACTGAATTTTTAACCTAATTTAAAGGCAAACAGTTGAATTTTCAACTATAATTATGAATCCTTAATAAGAAAAAATTAATTTTTTTACCAAGTAGTTCAACTTCAAGTGAATAATTGAATTTTCCACTCAAATATTATGATTTTAATTTTTAACAATATAGTTGCATTCACAACAAAACGACTTTGTAACCAAAAAATATTTACAGTTGATAATTCAACCGAAAAATGTAATTTTTAATCAAAAAGTATCAATTTTCCATAAAGCAATATAATTTCTACAAAGAAAGACGAATTGTTAACAAAATACATTATTTTTTAACCAAAAATGGTATAGATTGATTGTCAGTTTCAAGAATTTATTTTCAACGAAAGAGATGAACCTTTGAATAAAAGAAATAAAAATTGTAACAAAGCAGTTGAATTTTTGATAGAAAAGAAGACTTTTTTACAATATAGTTACATTTTAAACAAAATAATTAACTTTTCAATCAAATAATTTAGTTTTTATCCAAACGAGATGAATTCCGAAATCACCAATTTCTTAAATTTCTTTCAAATGCGAATCAATAAGACTATTATAATATAACATAATT
>NC_046662.1:140591925-140598221 GCF_010883055.1 Belonocnema kinseyi
AAATCTGGAAATATTAAGATCCCAATCTCTTCATTTTATTTCAAAGCAGATAGAGATATAAATAGAACCGCCGAAGTGTTCCGACCGGCAATCGTGCACCTTTGAGTTCTCAAATTCAGAAGAGGAGAAATGGGTTGCGCGCGCTACCCAGGCATTTATAACGTCTCCTACCATATTCACACGGACATAGACGTGTCATGGTATTGGACCACGTCTCGTTTCAGATCTGAGATCACTGAACTCACTTTGCCTAGTTCGTTGAGGCGCTGTAAACTTGACCGTCTTCCACGCAGCGATCCCAGATCTGAAACGAGACGTGGTCCAATACTGTGACACGTCAACGTCGGTGTGAATAGGGTAGGAGACGATATAAATGCCTGGGTTGCGCGCGCAACCCATTTCTCCTCTTCTGAATTTGAAAACTCGAAGGTGCACGATTGCCTGTCGGAACATTTCGGCGGTTCTATTTATATCTCTATCTGCTTTGAAATAAAATGAAGAGATTGGGATTTTAATATTTCCAGAATTCGATGCTGGGCCTGGCATTTCTCATGATAATAGTCTTATTTAAATCATGATCCGCATTTGAAAGAAATTAAAGAAATTGGTGATTTTGGAATTCATCCCGTTTGGATAAAAACTCAATTATTTGATTGAAAAACTAATTATTTTGTTGAAAATGTGACTATGTTGTAAAAAAGTCTTCTTTTCTATCAAAAATTCAAATACTTTATTAAAATTTTTATTTCTTTTATTTAAAGGTTCATCTGTTTCGTTGAAAATACATTTTTGAAACTGACAATTAATCTATGCCATTTTTGGTTAAAAAATCATGTATTTTGTTAACAATTCGTCTTTTTTTGTAGAAATTATCAACTGTAAATATTTTTTGGTTGCAAAGTCGTTTTGTTGTAAATGCAACTATATTGTTAAAAATTAAAATCATAATTTTTGCGTGGAAATTTCGATTATTCACTTAAAGTTGAACTACTAAGTAAAAAATTAATTTTTTCTTATTAAGGATTCATAATGATAGTTGAAAATTCAACTATTTGCCTGTATGTTAGGTTAAAAATTCAGCTTTTTTGAAGATAATACTCTTTTTAACTTGAAAAGTACAAAATTTATTAAAATTAAATTGACGTTTTTTACTAGAAATTTAATCTTTTTGGTTGAAAATGTATCATTTTTGATCAAAAATGCAATTGTTTGGTTAAAATATGAACTGTACATCTTCTTGGGTTTAAAAGTCAATTATTTCACTAAGAGTTGAACTACTTTGTGAAAAACATACGCTTTTTTAACAAGGTTTTATAATTCTGGTTGAAAATTGAACTACTTGGTTGAAAGTTTAACTCTTTGATTAAAAACTCATATTTTTCGGTTAAGAAACTCATCTTTTTGTAGATGATTCGTCTTTTTGACATTAGAATTAAATCATTTCGTTGAAAATTCATGTATTTTGTTTAAAATTTGTCTTTTTTTGTAGATCATTAATTTTCTTGCTCGAAAATTCATCTGATTGGTTGACAATTCAACAACTTTGTTGAAAATACATTTTTTCCGTTAAAAATTATTTATCTTTATCTGAAAGTGTAACTATTATAGGATTGAATAAAAATTAATCGTATATATTGGTTCTTGGTCAAAAAATCACCTTTTCCCTTGAAAATTTAACAATTTTATTGAAAATTCGTTAAATTAAAAAGAATGACAAAAATTTTTGTGATTGCTAAGAACATTGAGAATGATTTTTTATTTTGACAAATAAATTTTAAGTGATTATTTGGAAACATTTTAAAAATTAAAAAAAAAAATCCGTAAAATTTTAAGGAAATTCCTTTATTTTGCAGTTTTTTTAATTTTAGAAAAAAAATCTAATTAATAATATATATCAATTTACAACCCAAAGGTTTACTTTTTAACAAATTAAATTAATTTTCTATCAAATAATTGATGTTTTAACTAAGAATTAATTTTTTTTTTTGATTATGACTTGAAATATTATTTCAGTATAAAAAATTTTTATTGTTAACCCATTCCATAAAAAAATTTTTAATTAAAAAAATAAAATTTCGTGAATTATCAGCAATATTTGAACATTCATTTAAAACAATCCATTACAAACAACTGTTAAAAATTATACAAATTTGAACAGAATGGTTCGAAATAGAAAGCCTTGAATTGTTAAATTTGTAATGAGCTAAATTTTAGGTTTAAACGCTACAAGTTTAATTTAAAAAGAGATTCAGAATTAAATTAGAACTTGAAATTATTTCAAATAATTTGAAACACGATTTAGACTTTTGCAGATTTAAAAAAAAATTCTTTTTGAAAATTGTACAGTATTTAAAAAGAATGACAAAAATGGTTGTGATTGCTAAGTACATTAAAAATGATTTTTTATTTTGACAAATAAATTTTAAGTGATTATTTGAAAACATTTTAAAAATTAAAAAAAAAGAATCCGGAAGATTTTAAGGAAATTTCTTTATTTTGCAGTTTTTTATATTAGAAAAAAAATCTAATTAACAAAATATATCAATTTTCAACCCAAAAGTTTACGTTTCAACAAATTAAATTAATTTTCTATCAAATAATTGGTGTTTTAACTAAGACAATGTACAGGATAAAGTTTCAATCAAAAATTGAATAGTTCAAATTCCAAATAATAACGATTAATTTTTAATCAATTCTAGAATAGTTACATTTTCAGATAAAAAAAATTTTTTAATAGAAAAAATAAATTTGTAATAAATTTGTTAAATTCTGAACCAATAAAATTGAATTTTCGACCAAGTAAATTAATGATCTACAAGGATACAAATTTCAAACAAAATACATGAATTTTCAACGAAATTATTTAATTCAAAGTCAAAAAGAGTATCATCTACAAAAAAGCTGAATTTTTAACCCAAAAATATGATTTTTCAACCAAAATTTTAATTGCCGACCAAATAGTTTAACTTTCTATCAAATTGTTGACTTTTAACGTCCAAAGATGCAATTTTAACAAAAAAGTAAAATTTTAACAAAAAATTTAATTTGAAGGCAAATAGTTGAATTTTCAACTATAATTATGAATCCTTAGTAAGAAAAAATTAATTTTTTACTAAGCACTTCAACTGTAAGTGAAAGTTAAACTATTTGGTCGGCAATTAAAATTTTGGTTGAAAAATCATATTTTTGGGTTAAAAATTTAGCTTTTTTCAGATTATACTCTTTTTGACTTTGAAATTAAATAATTTTGTTGAAAGTTCATCTATTTTGTTGGAAAATTGCCTTGTTTGGTAGAAATTTAATCTTTTTGGTTGAAAATGTATCATTTTTGGTCAAAAATGCAATTGTTTGGTTGAAATGTGAACTGTACATCTTCTTGGGCTTAAAAGTCGATTATTTCACTAAGAGTTGAATTACTTTGTAAAAAATACTGTTATTTTCAACAAGGTTTTATAATTATAGTTAAAAATTTAACTATTTGGTTGAAAGTTTAACTCTTTGATTGAAAACTCATATTTTTCGCTGAAAAAAATCAACTTTTTGTAGATAATTCGTTTTATTGACTTTAAAATTAAATAATTTCTTTGAAAATTCATGTATTTTGTTTGAAATTTGTCTCTTTGTAGATCATGAATTTACTTGGTCGAAAATTCATGTTATTGGTTCAGAATTTAAAAAATTTATTACAAATTTATTTTTTAGATTAAAATTTTTTTTATCTGAAAGTCTAACTATTCTAGGATTGATTAAAAATTAATCGTTATTATCTTGAAATTGAACTATTCAATTTTTGATTGAAACTTTATCCTGTACATTGTCTTAGTTAAAACACCAATTATTTGATAGAAAATTAATTTAATTTGTTAAAAAGTAAACATTTGGGTTGTAAATTGATATATATTATTAATTAGATTTTTTTCTAAAATTAAAAAAACTGCAAAATAAAGGAATTTCCTTAAAATTTTACGGATTTTTTTTTTAATTTTTAAAATGTTTCCAAATAATCAGTTAAAATTTATTTGTCAAAATAAAAAATCATTCTCAATGTTCTTAGCAATCACAAAAATTTTTGTCATTCTTTTTAAATACTGTACAATTTTCAAAAAGCTTTTTTTTTAATCTGCAAAAGTCTAAATCGTGTTTCAAATTATTTGAAATAATTTCAAGTTTTAAATTAATTCTGAATCTTTTTTTAAATAAAAATTGTAGGACTTAAACTTCAAAACTTAGCTCATTACAAATTTAACAATTCAAGGCTTTCTATTTCGAACCACTCTGTTCAAATTTGTATAATTTTTAACAGTTGTTTGCAATGGATTGTTTTAAATGAATGGTCAAATATTGCTGATAATTCACGAAATTTTCTTTTTTTAATTAAAAAATTTCAAATTGAATGGGTTAAAAATAAAAATTTTTTATACTGAAATAATATTTCAAGTCAGAATCGAAAAAAATAAATTAATTTTCTAACAAATAATTGGTGTTTTAACTAATACAATTTACAGGATAAAGTTTATCCAAAAATGGAATAGTTCAATTTCCAGGTAAAATCTGTGATAAAAGATTGAATTGAGAAAGGAAAAAAACGAATTTTCAATAAAATTGTTCAATTTTCAAGGGAAAAGGTGAATTTTTGACCAAGAAGATTAATGTTCTATAAAAAAAAACGATTTTCAAACTTAACCAATATAAACGATTAATTTTTAATCAATCCTATAATAGTTACGTTTTCAGATAAAGATAAATAATTTTTAACGGAAAAAATGTATTTTCAACAAAGTTGCTGAATTGTCAACCAATCAGATGAATTTTTTATCAAGAAAATTAATGATCTACAAAAAAAGACAAATTTTACACAAAATACATGAATTTTCAACGAAATGATTTAATTCTAATGTCAAAAAGACGAATCATCTACAAAAAATTGAATTTCTTAAACGAAAAATATGAGTTTTCAATCAAAGAGTTAAACTTTCAACCAAATAGTTTAATTTTCAACCAGAATTATAAAACCTTGTTAAAAAAAACGTATTTTTTTACAAAGTAGTTTAACTCTTACTGAAATAATCGACTTTTAAACCCAAGAAGATGTACAGTTCATATTTTAACCAAACAATTGCATTCTTGACCAAAAATGATACATTTTCAACCAAAAAGATTAAAATTCTACTAAAAAACGTCAATTTAATTTTGATAAATTTTGTAATTTTAAAGTCAAAAAGAGTATTATCTACAAAAAAGCTGAATTTTTAACCTAATTTAAAGGCAAATAGTTGAATTTTCAACTATAATTATGAATCCTTAATAAGAAAAATTAATTTTTTCCCTAAGTAGTTCAACTTTAAGTGAATAATCTAATTTTCCACGCAAAAATTATGATTTTAATTTTTAACAATATAGTTGCATTTACAACAAAACGACTTTGCAACCAAAAAATATTTACAGTTGATAATCCAACCGAAAAATTTAATTTTTAATCAAAAAGAATAAATTTTCCATAAAGCAATTTGATTTCTACAAAAAAGACGAATTGTTAACAAAATACCTGATTTTTTAACCAAAAATCGTATAGATTAATTGTCAGTTTCAAAAATATATTTTCAGCGAAACAGATGAACCTTTAAATAAAAGAAATAAAAATTTTAACAAAGTGGTTGAAGTTTTGATAGAAAAGAAGACTTTTTTACAATATAGTTACATTTTCAACTATATAATTGATTTTTCAATCAAATAATTGAGTTTTTATGCAAACGGAATGAATTCCAAAATCACCAATTTCTTTCATTTCTTTTAAATGCGGATCAAGATTTAAATAAGACTATTATAATATAACATAATTATAATATTATCAATAATATATATATTTCGGTTCGGTTTTGATTCCTCTAGAATCAAACCGAAGGGCCTATGACAAAGCCACCGAACGCGTCCTCGGGTTGCGGATAGAGGTTCCCTGTACCAAGGGTTTCTGCTGAATATGGTTACAAAAATAAATAGGCAGTCGCGGACAATTGTCCAGGGGTGGTCCCCAAGGAATTAACCCCCAAGCGGAGGTGTGAGAACAGTGCCGAAAGCTGAATGGCACATGGGTGAGGTGTCTAGAACGGTGACTCTGGTATACCGGGCGGGCGACCTCTCAGAGTAAGCAGCCTTATCCTTGCATGCAGGGCTCTACAAGGATGGACTAACCCCTCTCCCTAGCTTCTCGTGGGAACAACAATGACAACATCAAACATAGTTGTAGTAAGTGCGGTTCAAAACAACAGAACGCGCAGGGCTCCCGACAATGGGTCGGC
>NC_046662.1:140598321-140600020 GCF_010883055.1 Belonocnema kinseyi
TGCACACCCCGAGCATTTAGCTCACATACTATCTAGTTGTCCAACTCACGCGGGAACGACCTACATTCAAAGGCACAATGTGGCACTAAGAGTACTTTATTACCATCTCTGTCACTTCTACGGCATTCACCTTAATATCGCTCCTCTAAGTGCTCCTAGGGAAATTGAGTCAATTGTCGAGAATGGGAAGTGCCGCATATACTGGAACTTTATATTCTCGACAATTGTTTCTGTTACTCACTCGAGACCTGACATGGTTCTTCTTGACTTCGAGAAGCGAACCATGTTCGTTATCGAATTTTCGGCGCCAGCTGACAAAAACATCATAGCCAAGGAGAATGAAAAGAAAGAGAGGTATCGAGACCTTATAAGGGAGTTGCAACGATTGTACCCGGAATATTCTGTTAAACTGATCGTCCTTATCATCGGCGCTCTTGGAGGTGTCAAGCTTTCACTTGCTAATAGCCTAAAAAGCATCCCTGCGTGTCAACAATATGCTAGAACACTTGCGGGGAAAATGCAGAAGGCGGTTGTCCTTGGGTCACTCCGTGTTTTTAGGATGCACGAGGCTTTTGCTGGATCGTCGTATTGATTCCTTTACAGACTGTAACCACCTATCTCACCGTTGTGAGACGTGGTTATGGCTGAAATTTTACCGCGATTTCGCTGGAAGCGGGTGCAATTTTTTAGATTAGCACCCGCTCCCCGCGAAATCCTGCGGTTGTCCTTATGACAAATTATTAATTATATATATAATAGTATCAATATTTATATAAGTTATATTTTATACTTGAAGTAACGTAACCTCAAAATACACGCATTAAAGAGGCACGCGAAGTATTCAAATCATGAGAATCGCCAGCCCAGCATCGATCTCTGGCAATATTAAAATCCCAATCTCTTCATTTTATTTCAAAGCAGATAGAGATATAAATAGAACCGCCGAAGTGTTCCGACCGGCAATCGTGCACCTTCGAGTTTTCAAATTCAGAAGAGGAGAAATGGGTTGTGCGCGCTACCCAGGCATATATATCGTCTCCTACCATATTCACACGGTCATAGACGTGTCATAGTATTCGACGACGTCTCGTTTCAGATCTGGGATCACTGCCTCCACCTCGCTTGCCCGTGCCTGAGTCCGCTATCCTCCCCTCCCTAGTCGACTTCTCGATACTTTCCTCACCGCTGCTGTCACTGCGATCAACGTCACCCTTCCCCCCACTGCGCACGCTTTTACCAACATCAAATCTGGTTGCCACTACGGGTTGCTGATATGTGCTAATAATTTTTTAATCTGTTAATAACATAAACAGAATGTAAGAATTATTTGCATTGCATTTTTCCAATAGTTTTTAATTTGCATTTTTCTGAAAATTAGAATTATGAATAAACTGTCAAAGTATTCCAGAAAAACTGAAAATATATGGTCATATTAATTCGATATGAGAATTCAGATACTAATTCGCAACATAGCAAAAATACCCACTAATATATATATATATATATATATTAAATATATGTATTTTAAACATTAATAAAGTTTGATTATACGAATTAGAGCAAATATTTAATTTGGCTATCTCTAAGTAGTTTATCTATTCATCTACAGTCTGTCAAGTTAAAGCGTGGGTGGCTTTACTCGCAGTCGGTAAGGTGTATCGACATGATTTTGGTGTCAAAATATTAAGAAGAGCTCCCT
>NC_046662.1:140600120-140618390 GCF_010883055.1 Belonocnema kinseyi
GGAGCTCTTCTTAATATTTTGACACCAAAATCATGTCGATACACCTTACCGACTGCGAGTAAAGCCACCCACGCTTTAACTTGACAGACTGTACTTAAATAAATAAATTAAAATTTAATCCTCATGTAAATTAATATTCTGAAAAAATGTATCAAATAATTTTGTTCATTAAAACAAACAAATTATTTTTATTTTGCATTATTTTTATGTCAAACCTTTAATTTTTATTATTTGGATTTATTAAGAATCTTTTTAAATTATGCCAGGAAATGTAATTTGTAATATATTCAATGAATAATTAATCAAGAATTTAAAAACATTAAAATCATTAAAAAATTACAGTGAAACTCTTTTGTAGTGCAGATTTTTGGGCTAACGCTGGGTGGGAACTAACTCATTGTATTCCACTCGGCTTTTGTTATTTCACGCCTGAGTGCTCGTCAGAGTGACAACCGTATACTATGCACGTCTCGCGCAGCTTCTGTTCACCTTCCTGCGGCGCGGTGTAAATTCTCGGAATGGCTATAAACGAAGAGCTATTAGAGGGTTTCACTGTATTTTATTTAAAATATCCTGATAATTTTCACTTTATAATTTTAAAAATTTTGAATTTCGTTGCTTAAAATTTAAATCAATAAGAAACTAACTTTTAGTATGGAAATTCTAGCTAACATTCATTTACATATTCATTAAGTAAATAATCAAATAAGGTTACCTACTTAAAAGCAATTAAAATGTAATCCTTATGCAATTTAATATTGTTGAAAAGGATACATCTAATAATAATTTTTTGATCCGTTTAAAACATAAAAAACATTGAATCATTCTATTAAATTTTAGTATATATTTTTAAGGAAATTTTATTTAATAATGACCTTTTAAACAAATTCAAAATTTGTTTAAACATATGCAGACATAATTTTGAGAATTATATTCAGAGACTCATTTGGCAACATCATAAGCATTTGGAAAATGATATAACTGAAATATAGGTGTTTTAAATATAAATAAACTTTGATTGTACAAATTATATCAAATACTCAATTTCACAATCTTCAAGTTGATTCTCGATTCATGTGCTTAATTAAAAAAAAATCTTTATGTAAATCAATATTGTGGAAAAAATGTATGAGCTAATACATAATTGATCTGTTGATCATATGAAAGGTATTAAACTATTATTTTCATTCAAAAATTTTAATAACTTTTAATCTAAATCTTTAAAACAAAAATTTAATTTATTAGTGACTTTTAATATTAATTTAAGGAAGAAAATTTAAGCATATTTACATATAATTTTGAAAATTGAATGAAAATATTCATCTCAAAACAGCAGCATCATTCCGAAAATATTGTTAAATTTTGAATTGCATTCACTTAAAATTTACTGCAGGACTTACGCGTAAATTACATGTGTATGTTATATGATTAGTTTCCTGTCATTGCGCGCTGGGCGCGCAGCACTTCGCACCAAGTCCAAGCGCGCCTAATGCGCTCGGATCAGAGTTTTTTTTGCAAATTTTTGAAAGTGATCCAACTTTTTGAATACATAGTGGAGAGTACTCGAATATGAGATATTCCCGTAATATGAGAAAGCGGGGTATCAGCTCAACTAAGAGGCCCACTCTGTTGGTTCTATCACTAACTTGTAGCCCTTGAAGAAAGAGTAATTTGGTGGTATAGTCCATTCCAGTGATCCCAGATCTGAAATGAGACGTGGTCCAACGCTATGACAGGGCTATGTCCGTGTGAATATAGTAGGAGACGATGTAAATGACTGAGTTGCGCGCGTAACCCATTTCTCCTCTTCTGAATTTGAAAACTCGAAGGTGCACGATTGCACGTGTTCAATGCTTTCTTGTTTCTTGTTTATTTGAAACTGTACAGGAAAATTATTTCTGTTTCACCTCACAATTATATTTTTCGTTGACCAAGACCATCCTTTACAAAAAAAGAAGTGTTTAAAAGTATTGTATCGAGTACATTTTTATTGAAAAAGTTTTGGATTTCCAATACTTATTCGAGAAAAAAGTATTAGATCCAGTACTTCTTTTTCATAAGGGGTCAAATTTGAGACCAGTACTCTTCCGTCTTCCGATTAACTTTTAATACTGTGTTGCACTTCTCTATAAAAACCAGCCGCTTCTTCTTAAACGTTTGTCGTAACCCCTAGTCTCCCAGATCCTAATAATGTAAAAAGCCAAGATCCCATCATTTAAGTGAGAGGGAACGCTTGTTGGTAGTAAGAGATTGTCCAAAATCTCAAGCAGGTCAATCGGCCTATTGGTATTATGATATGAAAATAAGGGATCTAGCTTTTTAAAATGTTAACCTCAACTGTCACAAAATTAAAGATAGTAAACTCAAGTTTAATATTAGGTTAAGGTCAGCTTTTCATTCCTTCTGAGGTTTGAAGTTCTCGTGAATGCTTCCTGTTTTTCGTTTGTGATCAGTTAGGGAATTACATATTTCAGTAATATTTTATTAAGCACGTGGGGCCTCTCAAGCCTCTAACTCTACACACATTTCATATTTACTTTAAACTATATAAAAATCAGTTTTGTTTTGACCCTTATAACTGTATATCGAAAGCAAGACTTACGTAAATCTTGCTTTCGATATACAATTATTTCAATTATGATCCTCTTTTCGTAAATCATTGCTACGCTATTGCAGTTCAAGTTTAATTTAATACCTTTTGTTTTTCTTTAATGCAAATGAGTTTCAGAGTTTTACTAGATATTCACTTTCAGTCAACAATCGCTCCCTTGGAGTATCGGTTGCAAGATGCAGCACAACTTACGCAATTATTATTATGTAAGATATTATGATTTAAAAGATTAATTTTTCAATTAAATGAGTTCATAAAATAATTCTAATCTACAATTACGTCGTAATACAGCCCCTCTACAAATTGTAATGTTGCTATGGACCAACTTCAAATGTACGAGCTAGTGACCCCGTGAGTCAATTTATAAATACTCAGTAATTGCTAATGCGAATGCGACAGGTATCTGCCTTCTTACATCACTGGGACGAAAAAATGTTTTTGTACCATAAGAATTTTTGTCAAGGTTAACCTGATACGGTGGCTCAGAAAGGCTTTTATTTTGTAGAGGGCAACGATCCCCCCAATTTCATTCCAAATCTGAAAAAAGAAATTCCTTAATTTTTTATTTTGTTATTTTTTCATTTTAACAGGTGCCGGTTTTGACTTGAATTTTCCAATGTAAAATACATGGGTAAAAATCACTTTTTTGAGTTTTTGGAATATTTGTTTAGAGTTTAAAAAAATGTGACGGGAAAGTATGGGAGTCTGCAGAGAAATATCCAACGAAGAATTTCATGTATCATATATATATATGGGTTTGACATCCCTAACACACCCCCACGAGCTCCTAAAAACTACCCTTAAAATAAAAAATGTCAATTCTTCATGAAATCGATATTTTGAGCACTATATTCTGGTATTTTTGTACTTGAAATTATTAATATTGGTCTAATGGAATATTTATTATCATTGATTAATTCGTTTTTTATTTCTTAAACAAATGGAATTTGTTAAAAATTTTTTTTTGAAAATTAATTTTTTTTCTCAAAATGATTACTGTTAGTCTAGTGGAATATTCAATAACATTCATTTTAATTTTTAATTGTTTAAACAAATGTAATTTGTTTAAATAATATTTTTTAATACGTTTTTCCCTAAAAATGATTGCTATTGGTCTAGTGAAATATTTATTAACACTAGGTCATTCATTTTCAATTATTTTAACAAAAGGATATTGTTTAAATAAGTTCGTTTCGATGTTTTTTTAAATAAAAATTATTACTGTTGGTCTAGTTGAATATTTATCAGTAATAATTAATAACTAATTAATAATTAATTTAATAATAATTAATTTATCAGCAATATTTAAGTAATATTTTTTATTGAATTTTTAAAAAAATAAAATTAATTTAAAAATGTTGATAAATATTTCACTGAAGAAATATTAATCATTCTTTATAAAAAAATTATTTACAGAAATTCAATTTGTTTCAAAAATTGAAAATTAATGAACTAATATTAATAAATATTTCATTAGACCAATGGTAATAATTTTTAAGGGAAAAAACGAAATTTCGTACAAAATTGTTGAAACAAATCCCATTTGATTAAATAATATAACATTCATCAACCAATGTTAATGAATATTTTACTAGAATAATGGTAATAATTTTTAGGGGGAAAAAAGAATTTTCCAGAAAAAAATATTATTTAAACAAATTCGATTTTTTAAATAATTGAAAATTAATTATCCAATGATAATAAGTATATACACTAGACCAATATTAATAATTTTAAGTAAAAAAATACGCGAATACCGTGTTCAAAAGGTCGATTTCATGAAAAATTGACATTTTTGGTTTTAAGGGTAGTTTTCAGGTTCTCGCGGGGGTGTGTTAGGGGTGTCAAGCCCATATGTATAATAGATGAAATTCTTCGTTGGATAATTCTCTACGAGCCCCCATACCTTCCCGTCAAATTTTTTCAAACCCTAAAAAATTATTCTAAAAACTCAAAAAGGTGATTTTTCCCCATGCATATTACACGGGAAGCTTCAAGTCAAAAGCGGCACCTGTTAAAATGAAAAAATAAAAAAATAAAAATTAGGGAATTTCTTTTTTCGGATTTGGAATAAAATGGAAGGGGATCGTTGTCCTATAGCATGCAAAAAAAATTGCCATGCATTTTTAGACCACCCTAGTAACCCATTCCCTCTACCATGACTCGTACAAGGACTGAACAGCCATGGCCTTAGGTTTCCCTCACGTTCCGTTTTAAATTTTGTATAACGTGAACAAAAAAAGTTTGTCTTTGTTTTGGCCTTAGATCCAGAAATGTACAAAAAATAATTTAAAGACTTAGTAATGTAGGGAATTTTCTACCAATGTGCATTTCGCTTTGCCATCATTGCCTCTTTAGGACTGAAAATACCGAACGATGGAATTTATACATAAAGAAATCATCCTAGCTATTCCATTTTTTTTAAAGAAGGCATACAACATGTTGAAGTTTCTCTTAGTTAAAAATTGCTGTGTTAAACATTTTTCTTTGTAAAAACTACATATGAGGGTAGATTAGTAGTCTATAATATTATATAATTATTTGGAGAAGTGTCATAATATTGCTTTGAGGGAATAATATTTAATCAAGACTATATCAAATAAAAAGCGAAAATAACATACAAAATTCAATCTTAAAGCTGTAGAAAGTAGATAATAATTATTCTAACGAGTAATAAGGTAGCCTTCTTTAGAAAACAAAATTTTGTTGTTTCCAAATACAATTTTCTCAAACTGAATATATTTTTTCTCAGTTCTTTTGTTCGCAAAATCAACGTGGAAAATAAACAAAATTCAGCCGAAAAAAGTATTAGGTAGGAATTTTACTTTTCGAGGTAATGCCAGCAAAAAAAAGTATTGATGTGAATTTAATTAACTCATTAGACCAGTGTGTCAATGCGTGTAAATTCGAGAAGATCGTGTTTCAATTTCAAATCTTTTTACACGTACAAATACGGTGCAAATATTTAAATTCAGGGAATACACTTTCATGCGTAAGCACGAAATCACTTCAACATTGGTTATTGCGTGTAAATACGTGACAGTAAAGTACGCACTCAAATTTGGCACCATTCGTGACATTAAGAATTGATAGAAAACAAGGCAACACGGTTTTTGGAGATTAACAGACAGACTCCAAATAGTAGAAGGAAAAGTATAACGCTAATAGGCCCTCACAGTAATAGGATATACCGGGATATTCCATTTGATCCCATTTATCTCCCAGGTTATCCCAAGGATATACCAGAGATAAGCCATCGAATATCCCGCAAGGTGGAAATTTGGGTATCCCATGGATGACTCCAGAATATCCCTGGAACGTTTCTGGGTTATCCCTGGAATATCCTTGGGACAACCTCGGAGATAAATGGGATCAAATGGAATATCCCGGTATATCCTATTGCTGTAAGGGGAAAATCCAAGAGAGGGAGAATACTAGTTTCGAGTAACTAGCAGGTGCTTTAACGCGAATCGTGGATCTCGAAATCAACCCATTATAAATTATTTTTTAATTGAAATAAAGCATAGGAGCAGAAAATATTTTCGAAGGAAATATATAAAACAATATAGTCGCAGAATATTAGGAGGATTCAAGGTCACTGCGGACGGCAAACCAAAAGAACAAAATTACGTGATCCTCAAGCACTTACGAGTTTCATCGGACAAGACCAAATTGTAACATGTGGAGTAACGCTTATTTAAGGCTGAATTACAGCAGAGGATTTGGAGAGGGGTGACGGGACTGCGGATATTGCACCAAAAATCGATTTCTGTTATAAAAAAAGTCTGAGACAATACAGCAAAGAATCGCTACTCCTTTTAAAATATATTGTCAAGACGTTAGAGGAATTGATACAGCACTTTTTGCGACTTTAAATTTTCCTGATATATGCTGCAATGATCATATTGCTTTAACCGAAACTTAATTTGAGCCTGAAGGTTGTTGTCACGCAGAAATAATATTTAAAAGTTTACGCTCAGATAGATGTAAGAAATTACATCTTCTCTCCTAACCATTGGTAAAAATTGTTGATTGGATATGTGCACTTATATAGAAGCGTCCTATGCACGAATACTCACATTACAGTAATAGTTCGTAAAGCAAGGATAGTGACAACTTCAAAATTTTAAAGAAAATTGTTTTAAAAGTTATAACCACAAACAAATATTGTCAAAATATTGATACAATTAAAGTAAAAAGAGAATTGTTTTTGAAAGTTTTGGATAAACGTTTGAAGGCTGTTGCAGCTACGTGTGAAGCCAACAAAAATAAAAATATTGCAAAAGTGTTGACACATCGTCAATAACTATCCTCGGCATGTGTCAGAAGAGAACAGAAATATTATTCTTTTCCACATTATATCTTTTATACTAAATAAACAATGATTTTGATATCTGAAAATTAAATCTGCAAGATATTTTTCTACATATCTGTACTTTTTTATCGCAATTTTAAGCTTCATTTTTGCACTAGACTTTATAATGTGGCGATTTCCCATATTAGCTATGGGAGACGCATGCAAAAAGTAGCGAACATAATTGATAAATTTGACTTTCGGAACAGACTTTCAAAATTTTAACCAATTCATAAATAGGATCTGATTTCGGCACATCTACTTTAAGCGTTGCCTGGCCAGAATTTTGGAAACAACAAAATTAATGTTTACAGCGATATCCTAAATTTTCGACCATAAGGATTCGCCACATTTACTTAGACTACTGCATAAAAGGTCAGAATTTAAGGATATATATTTAAATTTAAAAAATTTAAACAACAAACTTTTTATTTCTCAACAATTTTTAAATGAGGCTTAAAAAATGACGTAAAAAACAGTGTATACACGATTCAACAATAAAACCTTTTTTGAAGGTTAAAAATTTTTAAAATTAAAAAAATTGCCTGTGGGACGATTTGCACAATCCGTTAAAAAATGGCCATTAACCGCCAGAATACAATCTAAGAAGGCAAATCAAAGATTGCTAGTTCTTGGAATTAAAAAAAAACATACTCACGGATATGTCAGTTGTGAATCCAGAGAAAAGCCAATGGGTACCCCCGCCCGCCACCACACCCTCAAGGTCCAGGATAGAATGCTGATTTGGGTACGGGAGAAAAGTATCTGACGAGAGACCCGCAAACCGTAGATTCTTCCCCGACCCCCCCAAAAAAATAATGGCTTGCCACTCCGTGGCTCCACCCAATGCAAAATTTCTAATGGTACATTGTGATAACTGAATCGAAAGAAATGATATTGTATTCTTTATATCTAATCACAACAATCTCGCAGTATAAACATGTTCATTAATGCTTTGTATTTAATTTTCTAAATTTTCAACTGGAAATATCAATTCGTGTGAACGTGACATGTTGCAAAAAATATGTGGATGAATTATGTGTGTAAAATAAAAACTTGATACAAAGTTCCACCAAAGGAACTTCACTACTTTTTGAGGTAATATAAATTTTACTTTAATTGCTTTTCAGGATATGGTCATATAGCGCCAACTACTACCACGGGTCGTGCTGTCACTATAGTATACGCTATTTTTGGCATTCCAATGTTTTTGATCATATTGGCCGACTTTGGTAAATTGTTCACCCGAGGCATAAAATTTCTTTGGGCATTTATAAGAAGACTTTACTACACTGGAAGCTGTCGTGAAGCTAGGAGAACCGTAAATGTCCAAGTAAGAGCATTAGCAATATACAATACACTTGAGGGTGCTAGAACCAGGATCCAACCACAACATTAAATTGCCTGATTTCGCTCTATAAATTCTAGAATTACACCTTTTTTTAGATAATTAGGGTTAGAGTTATGCATTAATTGGCCAAAAATGTAATTCAAGTATTTTAAGAAGAAATCATATGTATTTTAATTTGTATTTAAATCACATGTAACGGTTTTGTGAATTATCCAATGTAATTGAACCAAATCACAAATTACTCGCATGTAATTTGTATTTCCTTTCAAATACCCAATGACTCTTCTACTATGCTTAAAACTGCGCTTTACAGGCATGTGATATATAGGGCTACGCAGCAGATATGCGTAGTGCACAGGGCTGGACCACGAGGGAATAGTAAAGAGTAAGTGGGCAGTGGAACCAAGAACGTCCAAGAATCCATTAATGTTTGCGCGAATCGAAATCCGTGAGCTGCCCCGCGCACATGCGCACTGGTAGCTGCCACGGCAGCGATGTCAACACCTGTTGGAAGTTTTGAACATAATAACCTACAATATTTTGTTCACTAAAATTATCTTTATCCCTTATTCACGTACTCCATAAATTGCTACAATAATGTCATTGTAGCACTTGCACCATCTAGATACTTTTCGTATTTTTGATGCCATTTTCCATCTTGTTTTTAATTCAGTAACGTGATACACACCCAACCAAATAAAAAAAAAACACAAACATAACCTACTAACGCATCGAGATGTCAAAATATGACAAGGGAGTGGGTAGAACACGCAACAGCGCAAGCAGCACTGCGCATGTACGCGTAGCAGCTCACGGGTTTCGATTCGTGGCAAACATTAACGAATTCTTAGACTTCGTGGTTTCACCTCTGCTTATCAAACGCATAGGGTGATATCACTCCTTACTATTCCTTCGTGGGCTGCGTAATGCAGTCCTACGAAATTGGGGATGCATAGTAGACTACATAGCTCATCCGAGTGAGCAATACAGTTATATGGTACATATGGCTGCGCATAACAATAACACAGTAGGTAGAGCTGTGCAGTGAAGTTGTACAACACTTAAGAGTGCGCAGTAGTCTTCCACGGAACATACATATTTACAGTATAGTTCATGATTTCAAAGGTACACGCAGTACTGGTATGAAGTATACAGGGCTGCGCAGTGACGTTGCCTGACACTTATGGGTCCGCAGATGATTTCTAAAGTACGTGCGGTTGCATAGTAGACTTATGTAGTAGGTGAGGTTTTCCAGAAAACCTGTACAGTACATAGGGTTGTGCTGGGGAGTTATACGATACCGCGAGTAACGTAGTAAGCTTATAATAGCGTATAATGCGATGCATTGCAGCTCTGTTTTACTCAGGTTGCGCAGTAGAGTTATTTGGTACTGAGGCTGCGAAGTAGAATTTTGCAGCATATGCGTCTGTGCAGTGTAGTTATATGACAATTGTGGATGCACAGTAGACTTATTAAGCACATAAGAGTCTGCGGTACAATTCAGATATACTCTGAATTGACAGGAGTTTTCAGCACATGCGGCTTCTCAGTGATGTTCAACGGAATTGACGGATGCTTAGTAGATTTATAAGGCACATGTAGATGCCCAATACAGATAAATGCTACTTAACAGTGAATTCGAGTTATTTAGCACATGCGGCTCTGCTGTGCAGTTCTGAAACGCTTTCGGGTGCGCAGAAGATTCGTAAGACACAAAAGGGTGGGCAGTACAGTTCTGTGTTACTTGGGATGCAGAGTAAAGGTCTTCTGCACTTGCAGTTGCGCAGTGCAGTTCTACGATACTTACGCATTAAAGTTCTACGACAATTTCGGATGCTCGGTAGGCGTATGAGAGACACAAATATGCTTAGTACAGGTCAATGATAATATTACTGCGTAACAGAGTTATTTAGCGCACACAGGTGCGCGAAATTATGGCTGCGCAGTAGAAACATTATGTGCCTTATAAGTATACTGTGCATCCGGAAGGGTCATGAAACTACACTGTGTAGCTGCATATGTTTAAAAAACTCTAATGTACAGTTAAATCACAACGGACATTACTGGGCATTTGTATGTGCGTTATAAGTTTACTGCGCATACGTAAGCTTCTTTGAAGTGCACTGCGCAGTTTGATGGCTTAAAGAAATCTAATGTGTAGTTCGAGTAACTCGACCTCCATTGAGAAAATTCATAGGCTTTATAAGTCTACTACGCTTCCGTAAGTTCTTAGGACCTAATTGCGCAGACGCACGTTCTAAAATCTCTATTGAGCATTCAAAGAGCTACGGACATTAATGTATACTCTTATGTACCTTATAGGTCTACTACGCATCCGCTAGTGTCAAAGAAGGCCACTGCGCAGTTGTATCTGCTTGAAAAATCTAATGAGCAGCCTTAGTAGCGTGGACCTAAACTCCGCACTCTACGGACTGCGCACACTTATGCGCTTTTCAAGTGTACTGCGCAGCCGCAAATGTCGCAATACTGCACTGCGCAGAAATATTCATGTCAAAACTGTATTGCAGAACCTTTAGTGTAGCACAAGTATACTTCGTAGCCTCATGAATCACAAAAGTTAACTTCCCGCCTCTCTTGACCTATCCACTTCCTTCTCCGCGACTTCATACCACTCTACTTTAACTCTAATTTAAATTACTTTTACTGTGTAATAGAAATAAAATAGTAATCGCACGTTGCCTATTTGGAGGAAAATACAAATTATAGATTTGCAATAATTTGTAATTTGATTCAATTAAACAGATATAAACGTAATTTATCTCAAATAGCATTCAATAACATTAACGTGAAATACGATACATGTAATTGTTCGCGTGTCTTTGAAGTATGTTGTACCCAGCTTTGATCAGGGTATATTTCTATTTTTACTCAAATTTGAATTTGGATTGAAAAATTGGCTAAATTCAATAGTTTCTGTGTAAAATTTTTTTTTATGCTAGACCAAACCCCCCAAAATAAGATGAAGAATGAAAGAGCCATTTTGGAAAATAAACATTGCCTACTAAATACCTGCAATATATGTGTAAATTAATATTTGCAAATATTCATCGGGGTTCTATTTCGTATTTTCCCATTATTAATGCATTTTTCTAGGTGCCTCATAACTAAACCACGTTTTTGCAGAAAAATCATGTACTACACTAAGTTATTCGTACAATTTTTTATTATAGGTATTTTTGGTTGATTCTAAACTAATCTATTTAGATTACTACATTTTCCAAGAGGCAAAAATAATAATCCAAAAATTAATACATTTATAAAATGGCCAATATTAAAATACATTTTTTTTTTAATTTGAAGAAAAAAATTCTTTTAATAAAATGATGTAAATTATTTAGTACTCAGTTGGAATAATTCTTAAAATATTCATAAGTAAGCTCTACAGATTGGAACGAATAGTTAGTATAGTGTTGATGCCAATTCAGACCTCCTCATAAGATATAAAAATCGATACACCTGAAAATAAAATATTTCCATAGATGCTAATCAACATTTTATTAATTCTAAAATTACCTATATCTTTAGTAAGCAAATGATTATAATTACTTTCAGAACACTTATTCCCTAAAGGAAGAAGAAAATTACTTTAACCCATTAATAATTATATCCCATAGTTTGTCATATGTTGAGAAGTCCCTTTTTAAATTAATAGATTGGTTAACTTATCTCTTTATCAAAAGCATTTTAATGAATGTGGTTGCTTTAATCCTTTGGGGGCGTTGTCGATGACACGAACGTTTTGCTCGCTTATTTTGAAATTATATAACAATTTAAAGATTGTTTTATTATATAATAAAAAAAGAAAGTCACGTAGAAAAAAGTGGAGAAGCTGGCAGAAATGATGAAAGAAAATAAAGAAGAGATTATGCTTTTAATAAGTGGGGATCTTAATGCGAAAACAAGAGATAGAGGAGGAAGAAAATACAGAGAAGAGAGAGGAAGAAAATTCAAAGATAAGGTAGTAAATAGGAAGTAAATGAAGCTTTTAAAGAGATTAGAGGAGTTGGAATGGTTTATCTTAAACGAAAATATAGAGGGAGATGAGAATGAGAATATATACGCACCCAGGTATGGGAGGTCAAAGAACTAGAGATAGGAGATTACATTGATTAACATTACTTGCCCTTAACGCGTTTCTTCAGGCCTGATTTTTAAATAATGTATTAAAACTAACAACTTGTCGCCTACAATTATAAATGGTTTGATTTCATATTTTAACCACATAATCTAAATGGTTAAATACAATCCCTCAAAAGGGGTTTTCGAAAAATGTGTACCCTTGGTGAATGGAACATCGGCGTGGCCCATTTCTCAATGAAACAGTAGTTGGTTAAAAATGTTATTTTTTCGACGATACTGTAAACAGCGTAAACCCTAGATTTAGGCTGAGTGCCTGTCACGCTGCAGTCAACCTTCCTATCTTTAAAAAATTAGAGCCGGTTGAGAGAAATAAAAAATTATTAAAATATTAAGGGATTTCTGATTCCTTTCCATTTCGTGGGCAAATTAAAGTTTGGAATGATAACTGTTAAAAGCATTAACAACCATCCATAAACATTTTTGCTAAAATCGAAGAAATGACTCAATTAACAGGAGTACCAAGCTTTTGCCTATGAAAGATTCATTAAATTAAAAAACAAAGTTGAGTTCACAATAAAAACTATCCCTTTGATAAATTCTTTTTGACATAAGCGGGTACGTGTTTTAATATTATCCCATTTATTTAAAATTGCCTAGTCAACTAAATCAATGGGTACACTCGGAAACATTACAATAACATCCAAAGAGATATTTGCATAGTCATACATCCGGAACCGTTTTTGAAATAATCATTTTTTGAAATTCCCAGATATTATTTACATTATATTTAGAAGTTTTGATAGAGCCTTTGAGAATTAAATTAAAGTTTTGTTCCAAAAAGTAGTTGGAGTATTAATAGTTTAAATAAACAATCTCAAAGGATAGCCATCTTAGTGAATCTTTCTTAAACCATAAAATCTAGTAAGAACTGTTTCTTCAGTATTAATAACAGTCCATATTATATCTTTTCCTAAAAGTCTTTCCTTCTCCAATTATCAAGCATCTTGAAAGTGTCTCTTTTCAATTGTTTTAATGAATTTTTATTTAATAAATAAAAATTATCATGATTGCAAAGTAGATTTTCCATATCTCTAAAGTAATCTGATTTTTTCATAGAAACAGTAATATTGTCCCTATCAGCATTCATACAAATTATATCAGGGTTGCTTTAAAGAAAACTTTTCGTTATCAGGAAACCTTTAGAAATCTTACAATAAATATCACTAATATGCAAACATCTTTGTCTATTTGCAGCATTTGCTTCGACTTACTTTTTATCACACGGTTACTAAAACCTATACTTAATCTGAGAATATCTGTGATTACTTCTGGAATTTGAGTATCTGTAAAATTCACAAACCATTGATCCTTATCTCCTTCTTTGAAGATTGTATGAAAATTTTAATTATGCTCTTGAATATTAGTTTGTTGATTACTCAAAATAAAAAAATTGTTCTCATGTTTTATGTCATTGTTTAAAAATGTTTGATTGAGAAAAATCTGATGTATCAAAAGATCAATAATTTTATCTGGTTGTAAACATTCCTCTGATTCACTTCTAATTCTGGAAACTTTTGACTTAAAAAAATTAACTTAATTTGAAACATATTTAATTAGTGCATGTAGTAGTGAGGAGTGAGTTCCATTTTTCACTCGATCGAAATGTGTTATCAGACTTTCCGTAGAATTTCTGTTGGTGGGTTTAGAAGTCTAAACATAACTTTTGGATTATTCAAACGAGAAATTTTTAAACATTTTTCATTTTTGAAAATGTTGATTTTGATAGGCTTTTGATTTATTTTGAATTTTCTTACCAGCAAACTCTAGAACTCTCATGGAATCAGAGAAACATGCAAGATAAAGTTAAATTTTCAAAAATTGGGGGGGGGGGCCGGCTACTTTTTTTTTAACTGATTTTTGGTGATATTAGATGGAACTATATTTTCCAATGATCAGGACTTCCAGATCTAAGTTTAGTCTACTTTAAATAAAAAAAGTTCACTTCTGCAAAATTGCGGGGGAGGGGGAGTGTAAAGTTAGCCCAATGTTTTCAAAAAGTGAGTTTCCAATTCTTTAGTTATCAGACCTATTGCTAAAACATGCTAAGAACTTCAGAAATATTGAAGAGGTACCTACAATACTAAAAACAATATTTAATTTTTAATATTGTGTTCACATTCTTAGCAGATGCTTTACGCCTTTATTAATATTTCAATCACTTTTTATCAGAGACCAGACCGTAAGTTTCGTTCCATTTTGTTACTGCCAGTTGAATAAGAGAATTTTGATCCAATCGTTAATGTAATTGCATATATATTATTTAATTTGGTCCAAATCTAGATATAGCTATTGAAAGTTTATTTTAAAAAATGTTGTTTTTTTCTTCAATAATTTAATAATAAAAAATGCAATTGTTACCTAAGCACTCTGAGAGAAGAAGGGTGGTTTACGTACATAATTATTGTTGAAAATTCCTGATAAAAAATCATTCCTACAAGGGTCGGGAGGTTGGTAAAGAATGTGGAAGATTATGCTTGCGTGATACTTGATCAACCCCTTACTTAAAATTATTTTTTCAAACCTAACATATTATAGGTTTCATGACATCATTCTATAAAAATGAATTTCCATAATTAAAGTAGAAAAATTGTAATATTACCTTCATAATAAAAGTGTTTCTAACCCCCAATTCTTCTTTGTTGAGAAAAAATCATTTCAAAGTTTATCATATATTTCGCCAAATTCTATACAAATTATTGATGAGAATTATTAATGTTTGACTTTCGAAATTATTAAAAAATATTGCAATATAGTGACAATCTAATTCAGAATAGAAACATGTTTTATTTCATATATTTTTTTAAATTTTGCTTTCACACAAAACCTGCGATGTGAGGACACATAACGGTCACATACTGTACTACACGTCTTGCACACCCAGTGTGCTCATTTTGGATGAACATTTATCACCTTCAGCTTGTGCGGACGCAGTGCTTACGTTATTGGCGACACATCGTCCTCACATGTCGTGCGGATACCTACGCCCTCACGCATTGTTATCTGGGAACATTCTCTAGTGAAATTTGTATGACTTCTTTCCACGATAATTTTGTATTTAATGGTAGTAAGTACGTATTATATGGCGGCGTTTTTTAACCTCGTTTCTTTCGAGCATTTGTCTTAAGAGATTCTACTATTATTTATTTGTGAATTATATTTTAATTCATATTTTCAAAAAATGTTGACCTCCATTCATTATCATTTTTACGAGTTAATTACCTATTATACTTCTTTTCTCTGAAACCAACTCTAAAATTTCCTTAGTGTCTGCCCATACTACAGATTTTTACCTGCATTACTTCGTTAAAAATTCGTCATTTTTCATCTGTTAGGCTGAAGAGCCAGTAGTAGCATTATAATGATCTAAAGCTTAAGTAGTGAAAAACAGTAGGTTTTTTTCAACTGCATTTAAAGTAACTCTCAACTTACGGCTCATTGTACTCAAATTCAATTACGTATTTTGATGACTAGATGTGCTACTATCGTTACAGTCGCTAGATAAATCAATCTTCCTTTTTAAGATGGAAGTGCAACTTGCTCTTTCTGGTTTTCAGAAAGTTTTTCAACAAATTTTAATACATTATCCCGAATTTGAGCAGGAGTAATACATGGATGAGATTTACCTTTACCGACTTTCTGAAAACAAAAATTGCAAATTAAAATAGATAAGCGTAACGTATCATTGACTTGGACTTTTTTTAGAAGATTAACATTTTTCAATCGGCCATAAAGTCCATTTGCAGTAGCTTTTCGAACCGAATCATTTTTATGGCCTTTTCCTTTTTTTGATCTTTGGGTGGCCTTTATATCTCTTAGTCAAACAAACGAAGCAATTACATGAGTCTTCATTTGTGCGCGTTTCTTTAGGTGAAATCATATCCATATAATTAGGCATAGATGGCAAAGTTCTGTCAGACTTTTCATTGCCGTAATCAGTCAAAGTGCGACGATATGTTCCACAAATTGCGAGTAGAAATAAAAAATCAGACACTTCAGAATTTTCATTGAAATTGTTTTTTATAAGATTTTTATATTTTTCGGTGATGGTATAATTATTTTGATGATTGCTGAGACATGCTCAAGTCGAACTGTTCGACTTCAGAATGTCTTGATTGGGGGCAGTTCAAGTCGAACTCAAGTCGCAGCATTTTTATTCGGGAGTTCCATGAAGTGATAAACGACTTTTCGCTGCAAAAAGTTAATCTTTTGTATTATCGTATTATTACTATTATATTCTAACATTTTTTCGCAGTCCTACCGCCTAAAGCCTCTCGGCTAACCAAATTTCAAGTATAACAAAAAAATCTGAAATGTAACTTACATCTGCGCAGAGCTATCTACAAATTTTTGTAACCCATTCTATACAAAATATCGTTACGCTTATAATAATTATTATAATATATGTACTAAGATTTCAGATTTTAGAAATATTACAAATTATTATTGACTATTTTATGTGAATAAAGAAGATTTAAACTAAATTAAAAAATATTTCAATATATTTTAAAAGATTAAAAAAATCAATATATATTAGTAGTACCGGGCTACTATCGACAGACTACCCCTCCACTTTCCTTTCCCCCCTTCACCGCACTATGGCGCCGAACCCCCTCGCCGTGATAGCGGGCCCCACCCTCACCACTAGGGGAAACCTGTTTGCATCCGTCTTAAGGGTGGGCAATCTGACACGCCCCTAAGAAAAGTTTATTTATATATATTGATAAATGACTTTCTCAATTACGGTTTGAAAAATTTACGTTGAGGAAAAATTAAAAAAAGAATAATTTTTATTACAATTATTGTTATAAAAATAAATAAATGGGTAAAATGTATGAATGACAGTGAAATGAAAATAAGAACATTTAAAATAATATAAAATTTATTTACTTATACTTTGTATTCGAAAACTAGGTTACATGTTTTTAGAATAAAGAAAGTGTGGTCAATTCCGACAATGAAGTTTGTGTATATGATGCAAGATCTGTACGCTTACAATATTTACCGCCACGTATGCGCTGTTTCGATACTCGAGAAATATTATGTTTGAGTTTGTATTTTTCGGTTTGAGTTTGTATTGCTCGGTTCATAGGTCGTAGGTGATCTGAGCGTACTACTACTGTACTCTTGTATTTTGTTATAGGATAATGAGAGTAGATTATCCTCTTGCTGTTTCTCTAGCCAGTTCTTTAGTCTAAGTGCATTATTAAAAGCACACATAAACATTATTTTCTTTTTTATACCACGGTAGAAACAAAACTCGTCTTTGAATGGTAATTTTTTTTACGATGGGCATTTTAGTTCCTCCAAATTTATCACTTGTCTACTTGTAATTTTTTGTAGTAACTCTGATTTTTCATGTCCTCTGGTGTACATTAGTTTGGCAGTTCGAGCAATGTCACGTAGATTGGCCTGAAGGAAATTCATTGGGGCATCCCCTTCAAACCACTCAATACCGTAATGATGACAACTAAGTTAGTTATTTTGTTGTTGAGATTCATTCGTGAGATCCCTAAATAAAAATGTTGGAGAAATAATCCAATGAGAAATGCAATAACGGTCCAGAGAAATTACAACTACTTCTTTAGGAATAAATCGACCCAGCATCGTCTCTAAATCCTTGTGTGTCAATCACGTAGTCAACCATAATTTCGTATATATATATATATATATCTTCGGTTCGGTTTTGATTCTTCTAAAATCAAACCGAAGGGCCTATGACAAAGCCACCGAACGCGTCCTCGGGTTGCGGATAGAGGGTCCCTGTACCAAGGGTTTCTGCTGAATATGGTTACA
>NC_046662.1:140618490-140624020 GCF_010883055.1 Belonocnema kinseyi
GATAATAATCTGTCTGGACGAATCTATTTCCAGAACATTATTATATTCCGCATATACAAGACAATTAATAGTACTAATCTATGCGTCCACGAATCGTACTTCAATTCTGAGACTACCATGTTTCACAAGGTTCCAGGGAGGGTAACGGTTTGCTGAGAGAGCAGGTTTAAGATCAAAGGCGAACAGACAGTTTCCTTCGTTCAGAAAATGGATACCAGTTCCACTAAATAACGTGTGATAAGCTTCGACATACAACTTCTTATCCTCAAATGATGGCTGTAATGGTTTAGAAGGTATCTGAGTACCATCAACATAAAGCGAAAGATAATTAATTTTAGAATTTTGAAAATTAAAAGGATTTTTGTTTCCGTTTCCGTTGAATGCAATATTGTCCATAAACCCAATTATTATTCTTTTTGGCATTTGACCGAGAATAACATTATCAAGCGTTTTAGAGTGAACGCCTGAGTGTAGAGACAAAGCTTTTACCTCGATACGTGTAATAGGATATTTTGTTGTACCATGAGATAGAGCTTTTGCATGAGCTAATAGAATACCGGGACTAATTTTTGCTCGCCGCACAACTAGTGAGGCTTCCTCAATATTTATACTACAGCCATTTGTGCCATCCATAAGACAGAATAAATCTTTTGAGCGTACTAGTCGTAGCCTCAATTCCACACCATTGATAAGAAATTTCTCCTTGTTAGCAAAATAGATTTACCAGCACTTAAATATTTTTGGCGAGCTTTTAATCCCAAATTTTCATCAAAATCATCCATTTTTCCAGGCGTGTCATTATACCAAAGAGAGGTAGTCAGAAGACTATTTTTAGCAGCAGGTCCATAGTTAAGTAGAGTTTCAATGTATGCCCGATAAGCATAAGAATTACTGGGCGGAGATACAACTTTTTAATTAAAATAGATATACACTTGATTAAATAACGAATGTAATAGATTGTTTACATGACCAACTCTATTTAATTGTTCGGCATTTGCAGCAACCCTAGGTGGTGTTATTAATTTCACCCTAAGATTTAGCATTGTGTGAGCCAAATCAATGTATTCATCACCATGACCAGGGACGACAAATTCTATAGGCGAACCCATTGAGAGCTTTCTATTGAGTTTTGTGTAGGAGGTATCGAGAATAGATCTAACTCAGACTTTAAGCACTCACAAGAATGAGAATGTAGAAACGACATTTTAAGAAATATATTTTGTCTCGGATGCGAATTTTATACACTATTAATTTCCAAATATATCATCAATAGAATGCTTCCGATTTTTATTCGCTTCTTCCGATAGTTCTTATAACCAGAACCATTCATAATATTCTCCATTTTATTAATAGCACGCCGTTTCAAATTCTCACCAGTTTCCCCAAAGCGATTTCTAAATGAATTTTTAAGCGGAATATTAGCATCCAAATCATTTATAACATTCATGCCAGTTCTAAGAGCTTCTTTTCCGATAATTCGAGCTCCTCTAGTTAAGAAAGGAAGAACACGCCGAAATAGACCGCCAAGAAAGCTTCCAATACCGTGAACTTTTTGATATGGTGCGCCAATATAAATCTGGGGAATCCTTCCACCACGACCTGCTTGTAAGGCGTAATATTCGGCATAGTGACTCATTATTTCTTTCTTATCTGTATCTAGTCAATACGTTTAAAGTAAAGTGTAGCTGTCAGCGTACCAAACTAGAATGGTATTTTTGACCACCCAATTACATACCGTAATTGGGTGGTCAAAAATTACTGACTTGTGTTGTACCAAAACAGTAATCTCTTGTATCTAGAGAAACAGTACGTAAGAGTGGAGCTTTTACATCACCAGTAATGCGAGGTTCACAAATATTACAGTAAACAAATAATTTATTCGGAAGACCACTAGCTAGACTAGGTGGATGTCTAGCAGTATACTCATTATTTTTAATTGGAAGTAGATTATCTGGTGCAAAACTAAGAATACGTGATAATTTATCACTAAGTACCAAAAAATGTTGATCAGTCATCTGACATAATTTTGTACCCTGTTTTTGTATGCGCACGTAGCTGCTTTTGATTTTGTCATATTTAAATTAAATGTGTTATCCTGATTCTGGAAGACTGTTCAGAGTATTTAAAAGAGACTCAATATCGGCATAAAGGCCAGGTTCAAAGAAATTTACAAGGGGTTTTTTCCACATAAGAACTTCTGCTTCATCTTCTAACTTTTCATTCATGACAATAAGTTCTATTAAATCTTCTAACTTTTCTCTCATATTTTCCACATTTATTTTATCTTCTGAAACAGGTACTTTATATTTGTGAAGAAGGTCAATACCATTCTCAATGCTTTTTCTATTTTTGATATTACCATCAAATTGTGGGAACGTATGCCCGTCAGTCCCAGCATTCATAAGGGTAATGCGGTTTTCAATTGAGTCATCGTGACTCACATGAAGAAGTGTACGAGGAAGTTGTATTTCTGTGAGTGCTACTACCCACTGTCCTTGCAACCGAATCTCATATGGCAATTATGTTATAAAATTGGAAGTTCTATTATCGGGAAAATATTTCATGCTACTATTGCTTGGTAAAATATGGTAAAATTGATCAGAATTCATTTTTTCAATGATTTAAAATTTAAAGGTGGAATGCAGGAATTAAATTTATCCGGATAGCCTATCCACTTAACAAAAAATTGTTTCTTGTTTCCCTTGCCTTTAGTTTGCAGCATTTTTTCAATCTTAAATTTCTCCTCTGCTATATCTTTATTTTTTACGCCGGTCAATTCTTGTTCGTAAAAAAGTCCATCAATTTCTTCTCCTGCTAGATCTTTCAACTCATGAACAAAAGGTGTTTGTAATTGATTTGTTACTTGTTTTATTAAGAATATTTCTTCACTCCATCCTGATTTGTAACCTTTCTCAAAGACGCCCTTCTCTCGACTGATTCTAACTTGGTCATCGACTCTATACTTAGGCTTTTTTGTAGACTTCTTTTCCTTACTGAATCGCGATTGAATATTTTCCCATGCTTTGGATGCATTAAATATGGTAACTTCAGTCGGTTTCATTTTATTACTACTGTGCCTGGCATTATTGTAAGCATCTACAATTTGTTGTAAGATATCAATATAGCGTCGATTATTTTTATGCGTAAAGTAACGTCACATGTGTTCTTTGAGAGTTCGATTAAAGCGTTCTACTACGGCTGCTTTAACATTAGGGTCCCGTGTTACTCAACAATTTATTCCATTATCTGTAAAAAATTTTTGAAAAGTTGCACCTACAAATTCCTTCTCTTTATCTGTTTGTAAACAGATAGGTACATGATTGTTACCTTTCTGCAGAATACGCTCGAAACCGTGTCTTACTTCTAAGGCAGATTTATCTCGAAGAGGCTCGACCCAGGTACATTTACTTAAAACATCAATTACGACTAATAGAAAAGTATAATTATTATTGTAGGTTGACAGACTTTGGAGGTCAACTAAATAAGCCTCCCATACATTATCAATAGACCTAACATTATGATGTAATCTTTAAAATTTTCTACGAATAGGCCTATGTTTGGTAAATGTGTCCTGTGACTTTAACCATTCAAACACTTTAGCACTAGATACTTTTCTTCACGCAGCACGAATTATTTTTTTTGCGCCACTGTACGAGGCCGGATGACTTGGCTTGTAGTATATTTCTTCTAACAGTTTCATCTTACATTAAAAGACTGTCACTTTGTTATTAATCCTGAACCACGCTGACTCAGTGATTGATCTTTTCTATTTCTGCTACGGCTTCTTGCACGAGTTCTTATATTTCGAGTTTCTCGAAGTTTATGTGAATCACTAGTCTCATCTGTACTATCATCGTCCGTTATAAGAGGCTGAAATGTAGAATATGTTCGATTACTGAGGTCCCGAGCCAACTGTTTATCTGATTTCACTCTCCAGTGTTCTCTATTTTTTACAAGCTCTCGAAGGATATGAGCAAACTGATTTCTACCAGCTGGAACGAATCTTTTTCTATATCTTAATGCATCGTTAACAAGATCTGTAATATTTGAATCTTTGATACGGTGTCCATCAATGAAAATTAAACCATTTTTATCCCATTTTATTCTGTTAGTTATATTCGGCCTTCTTAAATAATAGAGTAATAAGATACTGTTTGGCTGAAGTTCTGGAAACTGATGCTGTGATGGTTTCTACAGGTAGAAATTCGTCATCGTTTGATTGGTTGTCTGCGGTTTCATTTTCGTCATTATTCTCAATAGGTGGTTTTCTATCCTCATCAACAAAGAAGAGAAATTTTTGTAATACTTGACTATATATTTTCCACTTTTCACGTTCATCAATTGGAGAAGGTTAAGATAAGATACGACTCATTTCGGAATCTAGTCTACCAAGGTTATTGCCAGGTATGTGTGTAGTTAAACCGGGTATTGCAGGTATAATTTGTGTATCATTTGTATTTATATTTGGCTGTTTTAAAGTTTGCATTTTCTGTTGGATTTTATCGACTTGGTCACTTGGAAGAAGCACCATTTTTTTAGCATGCTCCATATTTGATGGTAAAACGACCTTTTTGTTCAGGAAGAACCACTAAATAAATTTGATATTAAGCCACCAATGATCGGTGCTAGTAAAAGAGGTAAAAATCCACCTTTTTGCACGATAATTTTTTCTTCTTCCACGTACCATGGGTTTCCGCTAATTTACGAAGTAGTTTTTTATGCTTTTTTAACTTTAGTCTCTCTTGCTTTTTGAGGGGCACGTTTCCCAATAATGTATTTGAAGCACACTCACAAATACATTTAACAAGTCGGGCATCCGAGGATTTTAATAAAGCAAGACGTTGGCCGGAGTTCAGGTGACAAAGAGCATGTACTTGTTCCTCACTGTGACCTCTCTTTATACCTTTGGTAGGTACGTAAACATAATGATAAGGGTCATCTGGAAAAATACTTGTCCGAAATCGGCAATTGTCAAGGTTGGATTGTTTCAAATCAAGAAGTAAATAATCATGAGGTTGAGAAGTGGCATCATGATAGGCTTCTTGTATAAATCGGGAATTTTCAAGGCGAACCTGCCGAGCTAGATGCTGGATTTGGGCACGATCTCCAGGGTTTTTAAAAGCAACAATATAGTTCGCATTTAGAGAAATATTTCTTTATCGGTGGCCCTGATAAAAGAGATTTTGAGATATAAAAATTGCACTGACATTTTTGTGATGACTACCCTTGGTAAACAGATCTACTACTGTGTTATTTGAAGACTCTCTCATTAAATCGTCGATAATTATGAGTTTAACTCTAGGGTCATTGGAATTGTCAGAAGATTAAGGTAAACCTTCACGAAATTCTATTGTTTCTCCATATTCCTTGTAAGCTGTTTGCCACTCGGAATAGTAAACAATTTTACGCTCAATAGGTGTATCACACATACTACGAGGGTAGTTCAATAAGTCCTTAGAATGACCAACAGATGGCGCGTGAATCGCTCCAAATCATCTGTTTTCAGTCAGCACCACTCCCGACTAGATAT
>NC_046662.1:140624120-140628838 GCF_010883055.1 Belonocnema kinseyi
AGCTCCAAGGAGATTATGTTGAAAAATAAAAAAAAATTTACCCAAAAAAAATTGTTTTTATACTTCATTCTAAGGACTTATTGAACTACCCTCGTATCAACATGACGGAGAAACTTTTTTACAAAAAAAGTTTTACCACATCCTGTTGGTCCACATACCAACGATGTAAATGGATGCTTCCAGCGTGCGACCATAATTAAGAAAGATAGAATTTAACTGGTAATTATTATTAATAGAATAATATCCTGATTCTTTTAACTAAAAATTTCTTTTTATACACTTTTTTTATTATCTTTATTTTGTGGAACTTGATCAATAAGATACTATCCGCGTGGTCAGGATGCTTGAGCTGATTCTTCTGACCGCTCTCCATCACGTCAATAAATAAGCTTATTATGACGTGTACCTTCCAGCACGCCCAGAGATGAGCTTACATGGGCGTGCGAGTCTTCCCGCCGCGTCGCGTTGAACCACTGCCGCAAACCCCTAGTTTTTCAGCTATATTCTGGTTGCCTGTTTTAGGTTAGAAAAATCAGGTATACAATTATATTATTCTAAATGATTTTTGCTTTTGATAAAAAAATAATAATACAATTGAATTTTTCATGCATTTTGGGGTGATAAATAAAATTTGCAGACAGTTTTTATGTTTTAAAAGTATATTTCATTTTATTAAATTCCCTTATAAATATATACTAAATAATTTGGAAATTTGAAATTAATATATTTAAATTTCATTTTTAATTATAATTTTCAATTAAGTCCACACTTATATCGGCCAATTGAAGAGTGTAGGGCTGATCCCTTCCATGAAAATAGTCACTTAAGTCAGTAAGTGTTGGTAAATTGGGGTGATGCTTCTGACTGCACGGATCGAAAAAAGTATTCTCGCCATCATCACCAAACAGTCGAAATTGCTCAACTGAAAACAAAAAATATCATTATTAGTAAGGAGAAGAATATTTGTTTCAAAAAAAGGCAAAAAGAAGTAAACATACAATTATTTTATTTTTGAAATGCAAAAGCCATTGTGTCTGTGTGTAGGAATGAGAGAGTGATTCTTCAAATTTTCATAATTCGATTTATATGGTTAAAAAAGAAATAAATTATTCATCTTATGAAATATAGCCAAATGGTAGAGAGTCATATCCTTCAACTAATCGTCTTTTAGTGTACACCGGACGACATATTTTTTCTCCTTGTTTCGTAACTACCTGGTGATAAGGTGTTCTACGGATACTACTAAACTGTAATCTAATTGGTTGTGTCTTTCTAATAAACAGATCACATATTGAGTCAAAGTTTATTATTTTGGAATTTTCATAGTTTAAATTAATACCGTTTACTTTAAAAACATTGTGGTTTTTACCATCAAGTGATCGTATCTTATATGCATAGAATTTGGGACCACCCGAGACAAATTTTTCTATGAAACTACAGGAGACATACACTTCGAGCTCATCAGTTAAGTCACCTAAAAGACAACCTGTATCTGTATAATACTCATTTGGCGCATTAGTGTTGACAAAAATAAATGAATCCGTGTCAAAATAAAGGACACGACGATCTAGTTGCTTCCAGTAAGTAAATAAGTTCAAGCGTACCTGAGCTGTTGTGTAAGCTGCAATAACCACATTGGTAATAGGCGATGGTGTTACAGCTTCACATTTGTACAACCATGAGGCATAAATATTATTGTCGTATACAGGCAAGACTCTGTTGAGAATATTATCCGGACTCTAAACAATTTTCAATCATTCTTGTTGGCTATAAATGATCTCAGTCTTTGGCATATTTTCACGTTGACCAAATTTCCCCCAAAATGAATTGAGGCAAAGTTTCGCCAACGAGCGCAAACCAGGATTCTTTTTCATATTTTTCGGATCTAGGGCTCTAACCTCAGACTCGAAATTTTTTTAAATAAATGCCTTTTTCGAAGCCTCATCAGTACAATAGGCAGGGTATCCGCTGGCTTCATGCTTCAGTTTAAAAAATCGATTCATATATTCTACAAAAAGACCACCCATTTTTGTGAACTTCTTATATTGAGTAGTCTCATACTGCCAAATTGCAAAAGTGGCAGTAATTTTATACTCCTCTTGAATCGCAGCTTTTATCTCGTCGGAAACCCATATTCCTAGAATTTTTCTCGCATTTGTGTTATTTACATGTGGACAATCGCTCTGTATTTTTTCTTTACAGCAAGTATTACACAAAGGGAACATGAGTTTACCATGCATGCGGACAGGCAGAACAGGTAAATACTTATTGGTAGGAGGTAATACTCTGCATTTTACTAATCCCTCGACTTTAGATAAATCAAAGTTTACACCGGTTAAACTTTTGCAGTCATCACCAATGTAAACTTTGGGATGACCAATGGGAAATTTTCCATATTTTGAAACAAATGGATAAAGTGAACAAACATCAAGATATGATATTTTCACTTTACCCTTAGCCTCGTAATACGGAAATGTATGACCTGTTCGACCCCCATAAAATGTATCTCGAGGATTCAAGGCGTCAGTCATCAAAAGTGGATGTTCTTTTAAGAAACTGCGTAAATTATGATTTTGAACTTTTTCCTTATCAAAGGAACACTCCCACTTTCGACTACCTCATATCCTAATGAACGAAGTCGATCAGTTTGAGCGCTTGTTCGTTCAAAACGATCATTTAGAGATTTATAGCTTTTATCGAAACCTAACTTTTTGTCCCGATTTAATTTAAAACATTGCGGACACCTATGCCAGTAGCAACCATGGAATTGGTAAACTAGTTTCGTACTTACTTCTTTATTTTAAAAATAGCCATCGACTAGATATCCCTCTGGCAATCTAAATTCTCGTTCCCTGCCTGAATGAGTAATTTGAATGTCCAAATCGCGTTCTAAGGCTAATAACCATTCGATGGTTTTTTTCGACTGTCTATCAGCCTTTCTATAACCACCGTTTGGTATAACACCTATTTGATCAGCTTTTAGATCATTTTTTTCTGAAAACTTTTGAGCAAGCCGATGCAATTGTTATGCTCTCAATAAATGGATCGACATTGGCAACTTTAAGAAATAATGCTCTAAAAGCCAAACGCGCTCTACGAAGAATGTGCACATCATTTAATATGATGTCAATTCTTCTTTGAAATTAAAATTGTATTCTGATGTGACACATTCTTCGTACCACTTGTAAAATGACTCCCGAGCCTCACGAGGCATTGTATCGGGTGAAAAGTATTTGGCATCAGGTATTTTTCCAATGTACTCTTGATTTTTTGGGAGTATTAAACAAATGGGGAAATGTACATTTATGATCACATTTATGATCTTTGACATCTAAATGGTTGATTAATTTTGAACAACTACCACAAATTTTAAATACTAAACAAATACTTTTCCCCTTACTATGTGAATCAGGATATTAATGGTTTCTCATACATGAGGCCCCATAAAAGGAGCTAAGGCATGAATCGCATTTTATTTCCTTTTCGATATTCCCAAATACAATCCTACTTTCCTGATTACAGGGTGGTGATATCTCGCAAGCGTTACATTTTTCTGCGCATAAATGACTCTCAGGATTTTTATAAGCCTTGTTACAAGGTGCACAAAAATGTCGACTACCACCAGCCCCAATCAATGATAAAGTAGGCGAAAAATGACATTTGGGAGCACCTACATAGAGCAAGTAAATATTTTGCTTAACTATATCCCCTTTATTTGTAATATCAGAAGTTCCGTCATAAAAAGTTTTCGCCTTCCCTAAACCAAAGCTATCATAATGATACACAATTATTGCTATCTGAGATTTTGACAGGAATTTTTGATACTGGACAAGTTCTGGAATGCCACAGCCATTTAGAGGTATAATTACACCGGCGCCTAGCGTTAACCTATTAGCAGCAGTGCATTGATGCACACGACCTCTCTCGCCTTTTCTACGCCAGTCATTTTGTAATTCAATGTTATATTTATTGGCCAACAATTTCCCTTTGGATGTTGCCGCTACAATAGACTGTGGTAAACAAGTATTTGCTTTACCCTCTATTGTCAATACGGAACGTTTAAAAATGTCAGATTGTAATTTAACACGACCTTTACCGACTGGTATCTGAACACGTGTCATTTCAACATGGAAAATATCATCGATTTCAAAACCTGTGGAACTTTGTACAACTCTTGCTACAAGGTCCCACAGTTCTTCAAAAGACAAGTCTTTCAATGGAATGAAAGCCTTCCACGCTGCACCTTTTCCAAATACGTCGGACCAAACTGCTAACCCTACTACATCAGTTGGATCGCACCAATTAATCAGATATTCAAATAATTTTCGAAATGCCAATTCGAGCCATTCCACAGGGTTATTTTTGCCAGGTGGAGAAATTTTAAATTTAAATTTTAAACCATATAAATGGAATTTTTGAATATATTCAGTACTTTCACTGATTTTACAAATAATTGGTGAATCTTTCATCCTCTCATTCATACCTTGTGCACCGTCCAGGCTGTATGCTGCTGATTTGTCTGGATCTCTCGAAGGTCCTGCAACCAGAGACGTACTAATATTTGTATGTGGTATTCTCAAGGGTTCAGCATCCTGGGAAGATTCATACAGGCCAGGCTCCTGCTATCCAGCACCAGCTTGGACCTTCACAATGTCCTGGATAGTATTTTGAAAATCTGTAAAAATTAAACAATGAAATTATAATTTGAGAGAAACTAT
>NC_046662.1:140628938-140633486 GCF_010883055.1 Belonocnema kinseyi
TAAAAGTTTGAACAAATTCATTAATTTTGTCAGTAGAAATTATAGCAAAAATGTCGTCGACATATCTTTTATATATTAAAGGTTTGAATTTTAAATTTTTAAAGGCTCTACTTTCGACATCTTCTAATACTAAATTGGAAATGATCGGAGATAAGGGAGAACCCATAGGACAACCAAAAACTGATACTGGAAAACTGAACTGGTGCTATCAGGTTCCTATCTGGCATATGGAACCAAAAATTAAAATAGAGTTATACCAGAATTTAAAATAAGGATATACTTTTTACGCGCTTCCTATCTTTCAGAGGGTACCGGCTACCTGGTTCTACCCGGTTCTTATCTGGCAAATGGCACAAAAAATGGAAATAAGGATATGCTTTTCTACCCGGTTCCTATCCAGTCTATCTGAGGCACTCGGCCACTTGTGAATTGTTAAGTGATAGCGTACCGGCTAACCGGTCCAACCTGGTTGCTATCTGGCAAATAGAACTAGAAATTGAAATATGGATATACTTTTCTACCCAGTTCCTATCCGGTCTCTCTAAGGTACCTGGCCACTTGTGAATTATTAAGTGTAAGTGCACCTGCTACCCGGTTCGTATCTGGCTAATGAAACCAGAAATTAAAACAAGGATATATAATTTTTTATCCGGTTCCTATCCGGTCTCCTTGAGGCACATGGCCATTACTTGATATTATTTATCATCGAAATGTTGTACATATATTTATAAAAATCTCACTAAAGATAAATCAATTTTTTTCATTCTCTCCAAAAGATGTTGTAAATATCACTTTGTAGTCATTTATCTCAAGCGGTTCAGTATGATCTGATAAGGGTTGTTTCTCCTTTTCAAAATAATCGTCGATGATATTGATCTTTTGCAGGAATGTTGTCCACGTTGGAACCCCAAAAGTGATTCCCTGTAGTTTATTAGTAACAATTTTGACAATTGGTTCAAAAAGTCCATCGGTCTGTAGTTTCAATCCGATAATCACATTCTTACTGCCGGAATTATTGAGAGCGTACAGTGTGGTTAAGATAAGATGTTTGGTAGTCCTACGTGAAGGCTCGACTTCTGTCATGTGAACTTTTTCTCTTTTATGACTTGAAGAAGAATTATTAAGAGATTGTGAGGTGACAATATCTTCAATGCCTGAATCTGTCTGTTTTATCATATTTTGAGACATTGTGCTTATTGTGTTCAGAGATGCAAAGGAACTAATAAGTAAACAGGCATAGGTAAAGTTTATGTATCAAAATGATCGGATATAAGGTAGTGGGGGTTGAAACGTGTCTGAACCAGCTTAATATAAGTATCTTGAACTATGATAGGTTATTAGTTAGGTAGTGGGGAAAATACACACAAGTGGGGGACAATTGTAAAAAGGGGTAGGGGGAGTTGTATTTTTAAAAGTTAAATAAAATGAGAGAAAGAGAACCAAAATAGTTTAGTTAAGTTTCAAGCAGTTTCATCTATGTGAAATATTTTAAAATATACTTTGAGTAAAGATTAGTAACGATCGCTTACTAATTCACTTCAGTATTATCTTCTTTTTACTGATTACCAGCATCAAGTAATTATTTCGGTTAGTAATTATACTATTGGTGACAATTTCAGCAGCAAATAATCAAAAACTTTAGAATTATGATATTTAAGGTAAGAAAAAATGGTTTGAACATTGAAATGATTTAATAATTATTTTATGAAAATTTGTGTAAAAATATATCAAATGGAAATATTTTTTATATATGATAAATAAATGTTTTGGTTTTAAAATACAATACATATACTGGAAAGTTGTATGGATTTGTGAGAACGTCTATTAATAGATTTTGTAAGGGTTCTTCAAGAGTGTTGGGGGTGTGACTATAGACAGAGGAGAGCGGATGGACCTATTTTACTTGCAAGGAAGTCACAGTTTCCCAAAAATCTGTCTAGACCTTGCCTTTGCTTATGCAACACTGTCCCCTAGATTGACAAACGTGTTTTTATAGTCATTCCTTAATTCCCAAGTTTCAAGTTAATTAAGAAAAAAAGTTAGTGAAGTATCCCAAATTCAAAATTGGATTAAAAAGTGTTAAATAAAAAAGTGAGTGAAGTGCTTTTGATTCAAAACTCGAATCATAATTTTAAAAAAATGTGTGACAGTGCGTTAAACAATGCCAGAATTGTACTTGATGCAATACGTGAACACCTAGCTGCAATGGCTGGTTTGGCGGCATGTCTTGCCGAATGCACTTCTTCTGCTGCCCTAGTGAAACTCATAAATGAGGCAGTGGAGACAAAGAACAAGGACGTACTTGTCCGCTGTCTCCCAGCAGCCATCAAAATGAGGCATTCATTAGACATCTCAATAGAAAGTTCAATGGAAACAGTAGGTTAGTAATACATTACAATTTTATTTATTTTTTCGCTTTTTTATAATTATTAAAAAAAAATTAAAATATCTTCTAAAATTGAAAATTTCTTGATTTTTATAATTTTCAAACAATAATTTTAAAGAATATTTTTACAGAATCATGCACCGATAATGAAACTCCGTCGATCCTCGAAACCTACACGGGGATCGAGAAAAAAAGAAAACGGGCAACTGGTGATACCTCCCACTCTAAAAAGGCTACAAGGAGTTGCCCTTCAAAAAACAGCCAGAAAAGAAAAGGACAGCAGGACGTGGAAAAAGAGCTGCCAAATTTATTAACACAGACAGTCTATGTTATTGACGATGAGATGGAAGCAGATGTAGCGGAACGTGATCCACGAAATAAAAAAACCAAGGCCTCGATTAGTAACATTAAAATACTTACAATGCTGGAAATAAATCTGGAAAGTGACGATGGGTTGACACAAGAAATTCAGCAACAGAATCCCCAACAACAACGACTTCAACGCCAACGCCAACAACAACTACAACAACAGCTGCAACTAAAATATCAGAACGAACAACAACAGCAACAACTTAAACAATCTAAGTTAGAGGCTGATGAGGCAATAAACAATTTAATTAAGCATAAACGTTCAGAGGCGAAGTTGTTAAAAAGGAAGACAACAGAGAAAAGAATAAGAATTAAGCAGGAGCAACAACAAAAGATCGCCCAGGAAAGAAAAAAGAAAAGAAACCTGGATCATAAGAATGAAAAAACAAGGAGAACGCTTATGTGACCTTAAAAAATAAGGTTAGGAAGGTCACACAAGATCTACAAAAATCAAAAAAAGGAGACATTAAGGCAGTGGTCGGCAAACTTTTTGCTTAATTTTCAGGTATGGTCAGGCTCCACCCGACTTAATTTTTTCTACTACTTTTCGATCTATTCATGTACCTTAATGTGAGTGAGCTTGCTCCAGCAAGGGTCTTTTGTCCACAGGCATGTCAAAGTAAGGACATTTTGAAACTTTTAATTTTTTAAGCAGCGATTTGAAAATAGCATTATCAGCATCTACGAATTTCTCCGATTCCAATGATATATTACTTGCCTAGAAAAGTTAAAAATTTGAAGGAGTTCATAATCAAGAAACATCAGATTGACAGCCAATTTAATACTAAATACTTCTCAAATTTCAACCTTTATAGACAAATTACATGTCTTTGGAATCGGAACAATACGTAGATGCCAAATATATTACTTTTAAGTCACTGATCGCAAAATTACGAATTTTTTAATCTCACATTTTTTTCCCATTTTATAACAAAGGACCCCTGAGGAAAGGGATGATCTGGCCAAGCACGCAGGTACTGCCCTGAGAGTAAGTCACAGGGCAGCCAGGGCAGTCTACCCTGCCCAGGGCAAGAGCGTGCCGACTACTGCATTAAGGGCATGTGATACTTACAGTTTCCCCGGCTTTTTTCCACAAAAATGAAAATTTTTAAAAACTGAATTCGGAGATGCTATAAAATATCATAACGGACGTCCCTGGACTCTTTTTTCAGTGATAATAACAAAAAAATTTGTTGTGCTCAATAAAAATTTTATGCATATGCATTATTTTGAGGTTACGTCGTTTTTCATCTCTGCCTTTCCGATAATCTAGAAATTATTTATGAAATAAAATTTTTTGATTGCCTGCAAAAAGGGTTAGTTACGGGAGATTAGTTACTATGTTTATTTGTAAGTCCAAAGTTTTCGGCCAAAAATATTGTACAGTTTGGAAGTAACGCTCGGGTGAATTGTAACACACATAACCTCGAAATATACACGCACGTTGTTAGCAATATCAAAAATTTTTTGATAAAAAAACACAAAAAAAGTGTGTGGTAACGTCCGTTAGCATGTTCGCTATCATTTCCCAGAGTTTGAAGGAAAAATATTTTTTATCCTAGGAATAAAGCCGGGGGAATCTAACACTGAAAAAATTGATACTATTTGCTAAGCGCTATGCAAATTAATCACATTTCGCTAAATTAAAACTTTTTTTAATTAACCTACAAAGAAAGTGTGTGAGGACGTCCGTTAGCATGTTCGCTATCATTTTCCAAATTTTTAAGACAAAATCTTTATTATTCTAGAAAAAAAGCCGGGGGAACCTAAAACTGGTAAGATCTACAATTTTC
>NC_046662.1:140633586-140641510 GCF_010883055.1 Belonocnema kinseyi
ATAAACAGCATTATAAAAGAACGTATCCATGAAATCTACAATAGTACAGGTAAAAACAATAAAAAAGAAAAATGGTTAAAAGAACATAACAAATTTGACATTGAAGTATCTTTCCCTTATATACAAGGTTTATCTGAAAGACTCAGAGCATCACTTAGAAAACATAAAATTTCTGCTTATTTTTAAAATAATCATAAATTAGGAAACACTTTTCAGAACATTAAAGACTCTGATTTAAAAGAGAATTTATCAAATGTGGACTATTTAATTAAATGCAAACAATGTAATAAAGTTTACATAGGTGAAACTGGCAGGAGACTAAAAAATATAATTACAGAGCACAAAAGAGATTGTCGAATGGGAAACCAAAACACAGGACTATCGAAACATGCATGGACACATGATCATTATTTTGATTTTACATTTAACAATATAAAAATATTATGAAAAGAAAAAAACACATATAAAAGGAGAATCTTAGAATCAATTTTCATTAAAAAATACAAAAGGAACTCCATAAATTTACAAACTGAAATAGAAAATTTTTATAATACGTATCTAAGTATTTGAAATATTAATTAAAATTTTATTCACTTCTGAATTCAAAAATATTATTGTCAATTTATTGGACGTTATAAGTTAAGCTAAATGTAAACACTTTCCAATCGTTTAATTCACATTATTTCAGTATCATGCTCAGTTTCGAGCTCGGTAGACCTTGGTTTATCCACAATACGTGTTCAAAATGAATTTTAAAATTAATAATTTTCACACAAAATTTTTTAATAATCTTCATAATATTTAAGTATGACTACAGAAATCAAAAATAATTTTTTTTAAACAAATAGTGATTATGAAATGATATTTTTCGATTGGAAAATGGAAAAACACTGACTCAAATATGGATTTAATATTTATCAACAAAAAAATTTTATTATGACCCAAATTGTAAGTACATTCTTAAAACAAATTTTCGATTACTTTTTTATAAAAAAAAATTTGACTTTTAAATATTTATTTATTAATTACCATTATATTATTAATTTTAGAATACACAAAATGTTTTAAACCTGAAGAAGGCACAAAAATGTGGCCGAAACGTTGTTATAAACTAATTTTATTAATAAATGATCGTATGACCGAAGATTTAAAATTGAAATTTTAATTTCAATGTTAATTACTCTATTCGATGGACGATCGATGAAAATTCCTCGTGGTTGGTTACACCTTCAACTATACTTTTGAATTCTCTAAGAGATCGAGAACAGAGTTCGCACATGCGCATTGCGCTTGGTGGAAATGATCAGAACGGTTTTTGCACACTATAGACTCTAGTCCCGTCGTTCTCCAGTTATCAGGATGGTCCCAACGACCCGGCTTCGATCAACCCTTCTTCTCCGACTGATTACGCAAGCAACGGCACCTGTTTCGCGTAGCGGTTCACGTAATCTATATAATTCTTTCGCTCAGAAATTCGCTAGTTTTTCAGAAGTGTATTTATTTTCTGCTTCTAACGCTTTAGAATAAACTTTATAAATATAAATTAATTTTATATACTGAACCGATCCAATCTGCAATGTCATAAACACATCAAAAATATAGAAAGTAGACGAGAATTAAGATTTATGAAAACTTAGTTCTAAATATAATTAATTATACTAGCCTAATTCTTGTTTAACTCGTCTAAATCAGTTTTTAAATTAATAGATAAATCCCTTTGTTTTTAATGTAAAGCATTTCCGTAAATTCTCTCTTTCGCTCTATACTTTTACTATGTAAAATATCGACATTATTCCAATAAAAATCACGTCAACATCGATAAATTCCTTTGTATGTCTGACAAGAACACTCTTATATCAGTGTCCCAAACGATTATCACTTTTTTGTTTCTTTATCCTAGTATTAAGAAGTCAGCCAGTCTGTCCAACGTAAGTCATCTTACAAAGCTTTCAAGTGATCTTATAGAGAACATCACCCTTTTACAAACTGTTTAAAGGATCCTTGCAAGAAGCTATTGTGGAATTCATTTCAAATGGTATACGGACCATGGTATGAGTCCTAAATTTTTTCTGCATCAATTAATCAGTTTTCGAAATTTGACCAAAAAATTGAAGAACAAAATTATTAAAAGAATTATAATTCTTCAATTTTTGCTGATTATCTGTAGGCAAAATATTGCTTTGTCTACTTTTCACTTGTTGAAATCTAATTGTAATATGTTTTTGTATCAACTTTTGTGTCTAATGACTTAGAGAAAGTATATTTCCAACAATATTTAAACTCTCTTTGTGAAACGAAACATGGGACAAACAAAGAGCTCTCACATCTAAGTTTTGGATTACTGCAACTTTTTTGAAGAGGATAAGTAGAAAAGAAATTTAAAATGCTACCTAAATATTTACTTTTACTGTTCCAATTGGTAATAATATTACCATCCTACCCTTTAATTACTTTTATATAAAAAAACTGATTTTGTTATTCTTTTTTATTGTATTGGTAAATTGAAGTTTTGAATTAAAACTGTTAAAAGCATTAACAACCTCTGCAATTTTGCTAGATGAACACATTAAAAGGCATCAGTAGCATGCTGAAAGTAAAAAGGCAAATCACTATGTAACTTTTTGAAAGAAAAGACCTGCAAATCTTTCATGACAATTTCCGCTAAAATGGGAGAAATTACTGAACAAATAGAAGTAACAAACTTTTCCCCATAAAAAGATCCATTAAATGTAAAAAAGTTGAGTTTTTAATAAAACATATCCCTTCGATAGATTCTTCTCGAGAAAATCTAGTGCGTGTATTAATATTGTCCCATATATTCAAAATTTCCTGCTTAACTAATTCAAGGGCTATACACGGAAACATTTCAAAAACTTACAAAGAAATCATTACATAGTTATCTGGAACCGTTTTTTAATAGTAATTTTTTGAATTTGGCAGCTATTTATATAATTGTATTTTAGAGTTGCGATAGAGTATTTGATATTCAAGTTAAAGTTTTGTTCTAAAAATGTAGTGGGAGTACAAAAAGTTGAAATAACTATTCTGAAAGGATAGTCGTTTTTGTGAATGTTTCTCAAACTATAACATCTAGCAACAACTGCGTCTTCAGTATTATTATCAGTTCATATTATAGCAAATTATAGTAACATATTATAGTAAATTCTCCATGTCCCTAACATAGTCTGTTTTTTTCATACATACAGTAGTGTTGCCTTTATTAGCATTCATGCAGATTATATCAGGGTTATTTGTGAGAAAAATTGTTGTTATCCAGAAAACTTAAGAAATTTTAAGATCAATATTACTAACTTAAAGACAATTTTTTATTAACAAAGCTCTTTGACAAGTGTAACGTTTTGTTTCAAAAATCTTGTTCATCTAATATTGGAATTTTGTGTGTACTTGATTGTACATTTTTGGATATTTCGATAATTTGTTTCGATATAAGTTTTTTCAGACGGTTACTAAAACCTTTACCTTGTTTGAGAATATCTGTAACTAAATCAGGAGATTGAATATCTGCCAAATTAACGAATAAAGGATTCTTACACTGTCAAACTTAATGAACAAAAAGTACACGCTACAGCTTACACATAGCATCCCTTCCATATCATGCAACAATAACGCAAAAAACATTTAGAGGGACCTTTAATTCATTACAATTAGGATTCTGCATTATTTTTTCTATAAAATGGTCACAGAATAATTGCAATAGTTGTTTTTGCAGAGTTGAAATTTTTTTAAAATACAATTCCTGTCATTAACATAGGCTGAAGGCGACTTCAAGCGCATCTTCTTTCCGTTGCAGGATACTACTTAAGCGACTATGGATGCTCCTGAAGTTTCCTTCAGAAGAAGTTATGACATTTTTTAAATCTTCAACGCTGCAAAAAAAACTATTGAAATTACTTCTTGACATTCTAATGGCAAATTTAACGCAGAATCCGAATTGCAACAAGTCAAATACCCATTTTGCTGTTTTTTGAGTTTTTTTGTATGATACGGAAGGGATAGTATGTGGATAATATAAGGGTACGCTGTAGAGTATCTTCTCCGTTCATTTAGTCCATCCGGGTATCTCCTTTTTCGAAGATTCTGTGCAAATCTAAATTTTGCTTTCGCATATTAGTTTGCTGAAAATTTTTGACTTCAAAAAATCAACATCATGTGAAACATCTTTGATCAGTAAGCTTAGCACTGACGGTTCAAAATTTTTCAAAGTATGTTAAAATTTTCTTTTTCAAAAATTACTGTCAGATGTGAAATCTTAAAATTTGTTATTCAAGAAAATTATTTTTTCAGGTAAGAAAACATTTTTTCTACACTTAACCAACAAATTTTCTTAAGAATACTGCCTCTTAATTTTTGATTGATATCACACTATAATTTAGCCTTTGTGGAGACCTCAGGACCAAGTGTAACTTCGATCCGATTAAAAAACATAATCTTAAGAAAAACAGGGACAGGGGTAGAAATGACCTTCAATCCAAGTCAGCTTAATTAAAATTTAAGAAATTTAAATAAGATTACAATGAAATATAAATCTTGGTTTCCGTTTCCAGTATCAATAGTAGAGTGACAATGTTTTTGTGGTGCGCTATTCAGAAGGGGAAAGAGAAATAACCGTGATGAAATTTGGATAAGTAAGGAAGATAGATGTTAGAGGATGAGTGAGAGTAAAGGGTTTGGATAAAAAGGTGAATGGGGTGTCAAAAGCCAAAGATCAAGGCTGATTTTGAGATTAGATTTGACATTGCAATTGTGATCATTTAGGCGGGATAAGAAGGTTATCGAGGCAATTTGCGAAATTAGTGATAACGAGGGGTATAAAACGCCGGTTAGGAGTGAGGGAACCACGGCAACCGCGGCAGGCCTGGGGAAGTGTAACAGGCTAAGTAGACCCACGAACTTCGAAAACATTAATAGATCTGTACAGCTCGTGCATAGTGTATGACCGATTCGATTTCTTAACGATTGGCGTAAATTGACGAGTTCCGGAAGAGAAAAGTGTGAGGGGAACTTTCTGACAAAGATTCAAGTAATGTTCACAGGTTTTAGAGATGAGACATGTGGGATGCTAATGGATATGAAGGGACAAAAGAAGAATTATGAAAAGGCAAGAAAGAGAAAGTCGGGGAAAAAATGAAAATCATAAAGAATCAGCAGAGGTAATATTATGAAAATTGGACAAAGAAGATGAATATTTCACGGGGCTTAAAGCGAATAGTAAAACGGGAAAGGAAGAGATTAAAAAGCTAATGAAAAATATAGGAACACAAATTAGGGAAGAAGGGGTAAAGAGAGTAGAGAGAATCAGCAAAAGGAGAGCAGGCATATTTCTGGTGACATTAGGATGTAACGAGGATAGCTTTGAAGTTATGGACAAAAAGAAGGTAATGAAGGGAGAACAGAGGGAGTAGAAGAATATCTGAGCTGGCAGGAAAGAAAAAGAAAGTTACTGATATAGCGAGAAAGAACATGGAAATGGGAAGGAAGGAAACGCGTCGGTGGTTACTAAATAAAAAAGGGCTAAAAATAAGGACGGGAGGAGAAGACGGACTTGTAAAGGTGACATCCCGGAATGTTTCTGTGTTAAAAAGTAAGAAGAATGGTTTCTGGAGAAAATTAAAAAAATGGACGTGAAAATGCTGAGATAAACCTGGGCAAAGAAAAGACGAGAAGAGGATAGAAGAATATTACCGAAAGGTTATGTGTGAACAATGCAAAACGCAAAAAAGGAACACGTTAAGGGAAAAGGGATTGGCGGCATCGGTTGGCGGCATTGGAACATCGGTAAGAAGAATTATAGTTGGCAAAGTGAACACAGCAGTGGTTTTTTTATATTGAAGAAGAAGCAAAGACGGAGGTTGAAGAGTAATTAGGAGGTGAATGGAAGAAAAAAAGGATGAGTTGGTTTTGATAGTAGGTGACTTGAATGCGTGGACTGGCGAACAAGAGGGAGCAGGATTTCTGACGTAGAAAAGGAGGCATATGTCAGGAGTTTCAAACACAGAGAGACAGACAGGAAGGGGAGCACAGGTAACGAAGAATATGACAGGATGTATAAAAGTGAGTAATTAGATAGGGTCCGAACACTACTCGGTAATAGCTACACTGTTCTGATGCACGTTCCTGGTGACGACGGACCGAGGCGTTTATCACCAAAATTCTACAAAAAGATTGGTAATCTCGCCTAAAAATGATTATGGTTAGAAATCTGTCATAAGGATAAGGGCCTCCTGGTCCTCCATCTCAGTACCAGCATGTAGCCGACCTTCGCATCGAGGGAACGGCTTTCGCTTCTCGCTTCGTCTTAAAGTAAGCACTTCGGAATCTCTCCCTCCTTCAACAGCGGCTGATAAGGGCTAACGAAACAAGAACGGGACGTTATGATGGACGAATAGCAAGCGGATCTCGTCGGCTATCTTTCTCTCGACCGTTGCGAATTACAGAAATCAAGTTCTGCGCATCAGCCTTTTTCCCCAATTATGTGATTCCTCTTGTTTCTAATATATGCCAGGAAGCGCGAAAATCGCTCTGTTTGCGTTTGTACACTCTTCGCGTGAACACGTGTTCCCGCCTCCGACTGACCCAAGATTATCTCAGGTAGGATCTGTTTGCATTAATGGTAAGCCAAGTTTTTTTCTTTATCCCCATCATTGTTTAAAAAGTATTATACAGTGTTTGCGATCCATCCCTATTATCTATATCCTTTTAAAATTTCGAAATATTACCGAATCTTTCTTTACTCTCGATATCCTTTTTTTCAATTATCGGAATACCCTAATATCAATAAAGTTTGTTCGGGCCTTTTATGGGATCGATGCTCCCTTTTAGTGCCGTAATACTATAATGTGATTAAAGTTTTTCAGCCCTTTTATGTTCGCAATACCCTTTGTTTGTGCCAAAATAACCTAAAAAATTCTTAAAGTGCTCCCGAACTTTTTACATCCTCGATACCCTTCTTTTTATTATCGAAATACCCTAATATTATTAAAGTGTTCTCGGCACTTTTATCTTATCAATATCTTCTTTTACTACCATTTCGTAATGTTCTTTTTTCGCCACCAATTTAATTTATGTATCTCGACTCTTTTACAATTTTCGCGATCATTTTACATTAACAATATGATTGTGAAATCCTATAGTGCCCTTGTTAGTATTTCTCACCCTTTCGTATTACCTTTCTAATTTCATATTGTCGGGACATTTTCTTGTTCATCTATTTTAGAATGGTACGTATTCCTCTTTCAATTGTAATGTTTTTTTGCTTTAATTTCGTTTTAAAGAATGAGTACGGTTGTGAGGGGTACTTTGGGAAAATAGAAATTAATTTACATTGTAGTTCGTGGGTGGGATCTGGCTAAATAGGAAAGTGAGGTTAGGTTTGCTAGGGAGCGGGGCAGTTTTGTGATCAGGAGTTTAGACCTTCATGGCGGACAAGGATGGTTCACGTAGTTCTGGGGGATGTTAGGGATGAGAGAAGGGTGCCTTCAGGGAATTTGAGGGGTGAAATAGGGCAAAGAAACTAATATTTTAGGGCGATAAGCGGTAGCAGCCTTAAGAGTCATCTGTTGGCTGTAGTGCGTACTTGGGTGTATGGATAGGTTATTATTACCGACGGACGAGCGGCAGGTGGGCAGCGGGAGTACTGGCAGTGCTGGTAGTGAATTAGACGGGTGGAAAATTTTCAGAAGGACACGAGGGCCAGCAGTGCATGGCCCGGTATCGAGTGGCGCATCAGGGAGAAGGAAGAATCGGAGCGTAGGGAGCGATAAGGCAAGGGAAAGATTGTCCAGTGCAAGCGAGGGGGAGGATCTTTTGAATTAGAGAAGGGTAAACAACGAGAGTCCAGATAAAAGCGCGTTAGAGAGTCCATTTAAAAAAAGCGAACAAACACGTAGGTCACCCCCCCCCCCCC
>NC_046662.1:140641536-140659021 GCF_010883055.1 Belonocnema kinseyi
CCCCCCCCCCCCCAAATGGAGGGATAGTCGGAGAAGGAGGCTCTCAGGATGCTGATATGCGACATCAAAGGGTTGAGGGAGAAGGTAAGGGTTCTAAAAGAGAAAATAAAAGGTTGTATGCAAGAGAAGATATTTAGGAAGAGAAAAAGGAATGATGAAGCCGTGATGGGATAGGGAATATAAAATGATGAAGAGAAAGGTGAAAAAGAAGTACAGGAAGCGGATGGAAGGAACCGCGAAAAGGGGAGAGTACATAGAAATGAGAAAGGAGTTTAGGGCGATGTGTATGAACAAGGAGCAGCAAAAGGAAGAATAGCTGGAAGAGGAATTGAGAAGTGTTATAACAGAAGGGGACATGTGGAAGATAATTTATAGGTTTAAGAAATGTAGGATGAGGATAAACGAGAAGATAGAGAGCGACAATTAGAGAAATTTTTTCAAGGATGTGTCTCAGGGGTCAGATATGCAGAAAATAGATTAGGGAAGTAGAAGAACGAGGGAGGTAGATGGAGAGGAGCTGCATGACGAGGAGACAGAGAAACAGATAAGAAAGTTGAAAACATCTAAGGCAGCAGGAATCGACGGAGTAAATAATGAAGCATGGCTGTTTGGCAGACAAGAGGTACGGCTGAGGCTGAAGGGGGTAGTGAAAAAAGTATTAAGGGGAATGGATTGCTAACAGGGTGGGGGGAGCGGTTAATCGTACTACTGTATAAGAAAGCGGATAGGGAGAGGCAGGGAAATTATAGAGACATTACGCAAATGAATACTGCGTACATAATATACGCGATGGTGTTGGCAGCTAGGCTGCGCAAGGATGTGGAGGGGAAAGAAATACGGTCGGAGGCTTAGGCGGGCTTTAGGGAGGGAAGGAGTACTATTGACAATATTTACGTCTTGCAGCACATGTTGGATGGAAAACTAACTAAAAAGGGTGCCAAAGTGCATGCGTTTTTTGTAGAACTAAAGGGGGACTTCCCTTCGGTTAATAGGAGGAGATTTTGAGAGACAATGGAAGAGACGGGAGTGAACAGGAGCCTGAACGAGAGGGTAAAGGGCGTATACGAGGAGGCGAAAGATAGGGTGAGAGGAGGAGGAGAGGGAATCTCTGAGCGATTCTGGACGGATAGGGGGTTGAGGCAAGGGTGCCCGCTTAGCCCAACGCTTTTTGCAATTTTGATCGCGGATACGGGAAGTAAGCTAGGGGCCGGAGTAGCAGGAGGAGTTAGGGTGAGTGGAGTCAGGACATGGTCACTCGCATATGCAGATGACATAGTGCTGCTAGAAAAGAGCGAGGACATGATGAAAAGATTGAGAAGATACTTGTATAAAAATAGTTAAGCGTTAAATGCGGTTAAGTCGAGGGTTATGGTGTTCAGAAAAGGAGGTAGGAGGGATAAGGTAGGGGATTGGAAGTGGAAGGTAAAAGAGGTGCAGGAGGTGAAAGTGTGAGTGTACCTGGACTTTCTATTTTTAAGTAATGGAGGGGGGGTTAGTCATATAAAAGAGAGGGTGAGAAGGGCAAATGTAGTGATGAGGCAGGTGTGGAGGCTAGGGAAGAGGTTGTTCACAGATGATTTTGTAAGGAGGATGAAATTGTTTGATTCGCTAGTGATGAGTATGTTATTTTACGAAGTGGAAATGTGGGGGTGGAAAGTAAGTGAGGAGGTGAATACGATACAAGAGAGGTATGTAAAATGGGAACTTGGGTTGGAAAGGAATACACCGAAATATATTGCCAAGAGGGAGACAGGAAGAACGAGTTTAGGGATTATAACAGCGAGTCGAGCGTGTAAATATGAGGAGAAATTTTTTCAAGAGGGGGGAAGTCCGCTGGTTAGGGAGTGTTGATCGGAGAAGGAGAACAGACGTAGTGGTGCAAAGATGGAGGTGGAAAGGAAAGGTACTTTAGAACGAACTGCAGATGGATTAAGTGAGAAGGATGCACGAGGAAGGAAGGAAGGTGTATGAGTTGGTTCAAAACAATGACATAAAGAAAGAGAAGGCAGAAGGAGAGGAATGAATAAGAGAGTCAAGGTATAACGGGAATTATGTGTGGATTATGACAAGCTATAGAGCACAATATTTGTGTGAGAAAGGAGAGCAAGGAAGTCAGGAATTCATAGCGAGAATGAGGTGCAGTTGCATGGAGAATTATAATAGGTTCTGGCTTTCTAGAGAGAAGGAAATGTTTGAATTGTGCGGGAAGGGGGATGCAAAAGCTTAGCATTGGTTCGAGGAATGTTGCATGAAAGGGAGACAAAAGGGCAGTATCATGGGTGAAAAGAGTGTTGAGTAAGATGGAAAAGAAGAGAAGGAAGTAGGAAGAGGCTGGCAATCGATTTCCCCTTTTAGTGCTAAAATACTATAATGTGATTACAGTTTTTCGGCACTTTTATGTTCGCAATACCCCTTTTTTTAGTTGAAATACCTTAGACAATTATTTAAGTGCTACCGACCTTTTTACATTCTCGATACCCTTTTTTCAAAGTATCGTAAAACCCTAATATTTTTAATGTGTGTTCGACCCTTTCATGTTATCGATATCTTCCTTTATTGACGAAATACCCGAAAATTATTAAAGTTTTCTCAACCCATTTGCGTTCTCGATACCCCTTTGAGTGCCGAAATACTTTTGTTTTTGTTTCCCAGCTTAGTGCCTCACTTTGTTTTTACTATTTTGTGACCCTTTTGTGAGGCATTTAATGCCCTAGCTGACGTTTACGACCATTTCGTAATTGTCCTTTTTCGCCACCAATTTAATTTATGTATCTCGACTCTTTTACAATGTTTGCGATTATTTTACATTAACGATATGATTCTGAAATCCTGTAGTGGCCTTGTTAGTATTTCCAAACCTTTCGTAATACATTTCTATAACCGCTTTAATTGTATTGTTATCGTTAATTTATTGAACTTGAACCTTTGAAAACGTTTAATGGCGATCTCTCCCTCGACTTTACATATTAGACATGAATTTTACTTTATAGTAGCGATTTCATACTATCGGAACCTTTTCTTGTTTATTTATTTTGGAGTGGTACGTATTCTTCTTTTAATCTCAATGTTTTTTTGCTTCAATTTTGTTTTAAATGGTGAATAAACTATTGTTAATTGTTTTAGTCAACATTCGAGCTTTTGTAATTACGACCTTCTTCTCATCTGCCATTTTAAAGTTAGACTGAGTGAGGTTCCCCTCTCCAATTGGAATATACAAGCCGTATACCTTTATCGTTTCCCACTCACTTTAATTTAGTTGGTTTGCCTTGCCCAAGCAAGGACTATTCCCGAAAAATCTAGATTATTTTTAGTGTGTAATTATTATTTCAAAAGTTATCTGAATAATCATCTGTCCTATAGTTGAATTCACCTTATTATGGTTTAGGGAAATCCATGTATAAAAGGTGGTTGATATTAAATTTTCTTCTGTTCAGCGGGCCACATAGGTATCCTGAACTTCTGCCACGGAGCAGAATAGGTAGAGGCAAGAGGGAGATACAGAAAAGTATCCTATTTAAAGAGTTTCCATGGAAGACCTCTTTCTCATATGTGACATAACTTGTAGTGACTGGTCTTTTGTCGGATATTATGATAATTCTTGTCCGCCACAAGGGCATAGGCTTTTTTATACATCTCGCTTTCAAGGAGCTTAATAAGTAGCTCATGGTTCGTGTTATTAAATGACTTTCGGCAGTCAATCCAAGCCATCGACAGATCGCGTCAGTATCTGACGAATCCTGGGTAATGCACCTGTCTATTAACAGATTCTCTCTGCAACCAACGAGTCATCTCTTGCATCCGCATTGTTAAACTTCTTTACTGCATACCGGCTCGATAAATATTAATATCCTCGCTTTGATGATGCCAGTGAATAGCTTATAGCTGGTGTTTGAACAAGATATGGGCCAGTAGAGATCAGTAACGTGCGTTCTTCAACTAACCACTGCGAGGTGGGTTGTTCTTCGATTAAGAAAGTAGGAAATATACGAGGTAACTAAAAAACATATTGGAACCGTGAATGAAAACTATAGTAGGCAGAAAGAAGAAACCAGGCCGGTTAACCCTTACTATGAAACGAGTACGCATCGAAGAAATCCTGTCGATAGGAGTAATGAGCTTCGACTGCCCCCCCCCCCCCCCCCCCCCCCCATGTATAGAGATTCCGACCCCAGTAGAAAACAAAAATTCACTTACTTCGAACCCCACTCCAAACCTCAAGGATCCAGTACATGGAATCACTCATACCTAGCCGCCGGAGAAACCCTCTTTCATCGGCTATACCGCATCCCCCATCCGCTGCAGAAAGAATCCCACCCCTCCTGTTGGTATAATGCCCCACATGAAGACCCATAGCCCGAGATCCCACTGAGTTTTTCAAAGGTAAGAAGGAAGCGTAATAAACGGTAGTGTAAATGAAAGCTGACACGTAGGCGATTAAAAAACTGCCCCTCTTTCAGTTCCAAGTCGCTTAAAGGTGCGATAAAATCGGACTTTCAACGGCAAATTCATTTAATAATCAACACGTGTGTAGTGACGCAATGAAATCTGTACCACATTGTAGGGGGCAATTACTGCTTTCGGAAAATGTAGTGGTACCACCCTCCACCTACTTAAGAACTCCCGGAAGAGAGGCTCAAAGGGAGTGATTGCAGTTATCTTTCAGTATATGCTAAGTGGCGCGATACGACAAAAACTAAATAAAAGCTAAACGCCCTCTGTACACGAAAAACTCATCTTGCCAAGGCTCTATGTAACAGAAATATGCTGTAGAGGTATTTCGTTGCTGAATTTATTAGCTTTTGCTGCAATATTTTAGACAAGGGGCTAGCGTAAGAAGAAGCTTCATCTTCGTTGCGGGCAAAGGCTACTGTGTCGATGCCGTGCGGCGGGGAAGCCGGAGGAGCCACATTGGAAACTGGTAAAGGATCCATTACTCCTAATTCCCTCAGTAGGCGGCAAACACTTATGAATGGATTGACTCTTTTCAACCATATCATTATGGTGTGAGCATACAGAGGCAGTGTTATTGAATGGGACTTGAACCATTTTTGGAAATTTAGTTCTGAAAGGAAAGTTGACGTTTGGCTTCGAAAAAAAGTTGACCCAAAAATATGAATCCTAAAAAATATTGATTTTCAACTAAACAGTTGAACATGCAACCCAAAATATGATATTTTAACCAAGAAAATTAATTGCAAATGACTTAAATAGTTAAAATTGCAACTCAACACATGAATTTTTCACTAAATAGCTGTAATAAATATATTTCAATAGAATTAAAATTTATAATTTTAATTCATTCTAACTTTTATTCATTTAATTAAAATTGAAAAAATGTTGAATTAAATATATTATATTCATAATTTTATAATTATAATATAATAAAGAAAACTTTCAACCAAATTCTTTAATTTCCAAGCTAAAAAAGTATTTATCTTGAAATTTAAAAAAAAGTTTAATTTCACTAAAATACTTGAATTTTTTATTAAAGAAGATAAATTATCAATCAAACACGGAATTATTAACTTTTGAGCTGAAAGAACTAATTCTTAGCAACAAAAAACCGATTAATTTTTATTTAGTTTTTCAACCAGAGTTGAATCTTAAAAAAATTAATTTCGTAGCAAAATACTGACTCGTTTTCAATTCGAATATATATCTGTATATATAATTTTGCTACCGCTCTCGCCCTGCTCCCCTGAGAAACTGCAGGAGCAAGCAATTTTAGGAAGGCTGAGAACGGGACGACTGAAAGCGAGAAATTGGTGTAGTTCAACTTTTAGCCAAGTAGCTTCATTTTTAACCAAAAAGATGAAATTTTTAAGAAATAGTTTAATTTTTCTTCAAAAATATTAATGCTTCACCAAGAAACGCAAATTTGTAACAAAATACATGAATTAAAAAAAAAGAAATTTTCAAGAATATTTACCTAAATGAAAAATTAAGAAAATTTAACTTTCAACAAAACAATTCAAAATGCAACTCAACAGAAGGTATTTCAACCAAAAAAATAATTTTCCGAAACGATGATAGTTTAACAACAAAAAATGCATTTTTTTAAAAGTAGTTTAATTTTAGACGAAGTAGCGGATTTATAAACAAAAAAAAAAAACAATTTTCAGAAAAAAACCTGTAATAGTTGAGATTTCTACAACAAATATTTTCGCAGAATAATTTTAAAAAATCTTACCTGTTTAAGTGCATCAGTATCACCTTTTCCATCTGCCTGCACGTATACATTTTCAGGTGCACCAGCAACCTTATTATTTTGATAAGAAGCTCTGATTGCCTAAACATAATCAGGAGATTATCACTTATCATTATACATATGCATTATTAAAGGATAAATATTTATAACTTTCAGGAATAGTATTTTTTACCTATATCACTATAATCCTGCAAAAAGGCTTCAAAGTCATTTTTTTTTAATACAGTCACTTTTCCGTGGTCAACGCTATGATAACCGTAATCGCTCAGTGATTTTTTACTTAAATATACATCGCCGTATTTGTAGTTCTTTTTCAGGAAAATAGCCACATGAAAACACTTCTGAAAGGATTCATCACTGAATTGCACTAACATTCTGTTACCTTTTTAAAAAATATAACACCTTATTTTAACTTTTACGCCAAGTAAAAGCAAAGAAATACCTCTACAGCATATTTCTGTTACCCTGAGCCTTGGCAGGTTGAGTTTCTGGTGTACAGAGCGCTTTCAGCTTGAGCAAGTGGAGGGTGGCACTACTAAAATTTTCGAAATCACTAATTGCCCCCTACAATGTGGTACAGATTTCATTGCGCTACTGCACGCGAGATCATTATTGAATAAATTTGCCTCTCAAAGTCCAATTTATTCGCAACTTTGAGCGAATTTGAACTGACATAGGGGCAGTTTCTTAATCGTCTAAGTGTCAAATTTCATTAACACCACCTTTTATTACTTTTTCTTTTTACCTTCCAAAAAACGCAGTATGATCTCGGACTATTGGTCTTCATGTGGGAGATTATACCAACAGGAAGGGTGGGATTCTTCTTGAGGCTGGTGGGGAAACGAACGATCTCTATTTCCAAATTAGCCTACTGGGACCCTAAAAATAGAAAGTGGGAACGGCAAATATGACGAACGAACGGAGAGGGAGAGGTTTGACCGGCAAAACAACAGGATCGCGTTTTAGAAAACCAACCCAGTGAACGCTTTCCCACGAGGAACAAGTGGATCTCGCTTACCTATCATTAGAAAACCCTAACAGAGGGCCGAACAGAAATCTACCCAAACCCTCTGGAAGCTCCGCCAACCCCTTATTTACCGATGTAAAAGCTGTCCCCACGGGAACCAGTGCAACCCAAATCCCGAGTAGCTCTCCCGAAAGAAGGCCCACCCGCTTTAAAACCGACATCGCCCTAAGGTATTGGAATTGTGGAAAAATATGCCACAGGTTTAATGAATGCAAACGGCTCAGAAAAGTATTCTGTTTTGGCTGTGGTAGGGAAGAAACCTATAAATCAGAATGCCCCAGGTTCAATTAACAGTGATTATTTAAATTTTGAAAGTGACTTTTCAAATTTTAAAGGAGTCTATACTCTCGAAGATTAAGAATTAAATCTTATTATTTTTGAGAATAGAATGTTTCACAAAGGAGAAGAAATAGAAATTGCTTCCAAAGTTCGATGATGAAAATTAAAAGTCCTCAACTGTCTTCTATCCACATGAACAACCCTTCTTTAAAAGATCTGATCGCACAGAAACAAATACTTTCTGTTACTATAAATTTAAAAAATAGAGAATTTATACTTTAGGAAAACTCGGACATACCGATCCCTGCACAGCTCATTACTTCTTTAAACCGTCAGACTATCGTATCTACCCTTAATGCGGCCCCTTCACACCCTATCGTTATTACCCCTATATGCCTTTGCGAACCCCATTACTCTAAACTCCAGGAAATTTATCCTAATCTGTACCTCCCTGAGAATTCTTCAATCCATATCCCATTGTACAAAATTTCAGAACTTCCTTATCAACCTTCAATGCTCTCTGGCCCTCAGCCCTTGATGTATCTAAACATTGAAATCCTGGAAATACCATGCAAATCCTTTGTAGGTAGGGGCGCTTTACGCTCGTTCGTCAAACTCCGCGATCCAGTCGAACTCCGCGATCAAAGAAAATCGAATGGTATCAGAGAACTTGAATCTTTACTTGTCACTTCAGAAATTAGCCTCGACTTTTTAAAGAAAATCAGATTTAGTATAGATTTCGTGGATCCCAAATAGAAACTTTAAAAAAAGCCGAATGAAATTTACTCCTTTGAATTTCAAACAGAACCTTTAGTAACATATTGTGGTCGTAGAGAACCTACGGTAGACAAAGATGGTACCGACCATTCATTAGAAATTATGCTACCCTAGAGAGTCCCCTGTCAATGCTGTTAAAGAAAAAGCGGCGATGGATTTGGGGGGAAGACCAGGAATCTGATTTTGAGAAAATCAAGAAACGTTTATCCGAACCCCCCGTTTTAACGTGCCTCAATTTTGAGAACTATTTTTTATTACAAACAGAAGCTAGCAATAACCGATTAGAAGCCGGTCTCACGCAAAACGTCGAGGGCCACGAATGCGTAATCTTGTATGCTATAATATCAGAAGCTCACGGCCCTCCGCAATCCGGCCACCTTGACACACAAAACACCTATATGCGTGTTTCTGCTAAATACTACTGTCTTGGTTATTTCAGAGACAAAAAACTATGTAAATGCCTGCACAGCTGGTCAGATGTTCAAGGTTTAACAGCAGTGTTAGAAAATAGAAGTCGCCTTTCGTGAAAATATCATTAATCGCTGGGGAACGCCCCAAGTACTTCTCACTGATAATGGGAAAGAATTTGTCAATAAAATTCTCTACCTAACAGAGCCCTGAAACTCCTAATAGTCTCATATGAGGCACCTAGAGCAAGAGTAGAACAAATATCATTGTTCGGGAAAAGAGCGATCGAAAAATAGTTGAAGCAAGAAAAAGACAAGCTTCGGTTCCGCTGTAAAGACGAACAGATTGTAGTTGGAGGAAAAGAACGACAACCGAGTCGCTTTTTTTCTCGAACTTTATTATGTTCGTCTCTACCGCGGAGGAAAACTTGTCTTTTTCTTGCTCCAACTATTTCGATAATATTATTATTTTTATCTATTCACGAAGGGTTCTCATTACGTTCTTCACCATTCGCAGGATATTTTGTGTGGGTTGTAATACTTGTAGAGAGTCGATGAGTTTATAGTAATTTCATGTATTGGTTTGATAAGTTCTAGGTCTTATAAGTTTATGTTTCAATTGATGCAAATGTTTATCTAACCTTGCTTATGAATTATTTATTACTGATGCAATTTCAGAAACTTCAAAAAATATTTTAAAAACTGGAAAAACGTCTACGACCCTTTCCCTCAGTTTGTAAATTTTTTTCACAAATGATTTAATAATTAATCAAAAATATTCTTCTTTCAGCCAGGTTTAAAGATTTCTTATCCTAATAGGTGACGTGTGCCTAAGAAAAGGAGCTTACTCTCAAAAAATCGAATTCGACATTTTTACACCTTTTGATAGATTGTGTGTTGCTATTTTTAATAAAACCATCGAAAAAAATTTTCCATTGTCATTTCTTGAGACTACCCTCTGCTAAAAGTCGCGGCTACCGGGTCGAATTTGACCGCTCGCTTTTTTGCTACTGTAAAAGTTTCGACAGGAAAATTTTGAAAAAATATTTTCAGAAAAGATTGATTTTTTCCCACATCATTATATGCTATAATAAAAACAACTAAATTTGTTATTGTAAAAATTTCGATGGCAAAATTTGGAGAAAACGAAATTTCCAAGCATTTTTTTTCTCTACGACGTTATAGGCTTTAATAAAAACAACTACATATGTTATCGGTAAAATTGGTTTCTTCCAGCAGAGAAGCCACAGAAAATAAATTAAACTACAAGGTATTCATCGAACAGTACATTAAAGTATATAATAGTATGATACTAATACAAGTTCTTGCAAACATACAGTTAACACTGAAAAATACAGAAAAATGAGTGTGATAAGATCGTTAATAAAATGCTTCAAGTAAGGTAAACTACGTAAAATGCAAGGTGTAAAGAAAATATGCAAAAAATATTAGGTTTACAAAAAAGTAAAACTATATTATAACTTTAAAAAATCACCAAAGAAAACAAAGACGTTTGAAAAATAACGCTGTAGAACATGTAGGAACCCTCGCTCTCATTAGTTTTCAGTGGCGCGATTATAAAATCAGTTGCAAAAAAAGTATATGTCAAAAATGGAAGGAGATGTCAGGTCGCCTGCATGTCCAAGAAATTGGCAAGGTCATTTTGTAAAAAAAAATTGTGCTGAATTCTACTAGGTTTGTGCCCAATTTTGCCGCAAATGATTTTTAAAAAAATTCAAAATTTTAGTCAGAATTAAAAAATAAACTTATCCGGGCCAGAAACGCCAGTTGATTTTTTTGAAAAAAATAAGAGTTGTGCTGAATTGTGCTAGGCTTGTGGTCCATCGTGTCGCAAATTTTTTTCGACAAAATGAAAATTGGAGCCAAAATTCCAAAAAAAAGTTTTCCAAGGCAGTAACGCCATTTTGTTTTTTCGAAAAAAATAATGTGCTGAATTGTGCTAGATTTGTGTTTAATTGTGCCGCAAAAAATTTTTTTAAAGTCAAAATTTGAACTGAAATTAACAAAAAAATCATTTTTTGTGACATTAGAAAGAAGAATTTTTAAAATGGAAATTTCAAAAATTTGAAAGTTTTGTTGTATTGTGCTATGCGTGCAAAACAATTATAGCTCTACACACTTTTAACTCAGGTCAATATTTTTTAAGGAAATACTAGTTTCTTTTTCATCAAAATAATTTTTGAAATAAAGTTTTTTTTTCAAAATGTGAATTTCGAAAATGTGACAGTTGTGCTGGGTTGTGCTACGCGTACGAAACAATTATTGTCCTACATACTCTTTACTCAGTTCTATATTTTTTAATGAAATACTAGTTTCTTTCTGATCAGAATAATTAAACATTTTTTTTAAATGCGAATTTCAAAAATCTGAAAATTGTGCTGGGTTGTGCTAGGCGTGCCAAATAATTATTGCCCTACACACTTTTTACTCAGGTCAATATTTTTAAACGAAATTCTAGTTTGTTTTTCATGAGAACAATTTTTGAAATAAAAAAATTTCAAAATGCGAATTTCGAAAATCTGAAAGTTGTGCTGGGTTGTGATAGACCTGCAAAACAATTATATCTCGAAATACTTTTTACTCAGGTCTACATTTTTCAATAAAGTACTAGTTTTTTTTTTCATCATAATTTTTGAAATAAAAAAATTGTTATGTTGGGTGTGCTAGGCCTGAAAAACAATTATTGCCCACTGAATAAAAAGTGTGCAGGGCAATAATTATTTCGCATGCCTAGCACAACCCAACACATGTTTTAGATTTTCGAAATTCGCATTTATAAAAAAAGATTCATTTCAAAAATTATTTTGAAGAAAAAGAAACTAGTATTTCATTAAAAGATATTGACCTGAGTTAAAAGTGTATATGGCTATAATTGTTTTGCACGCGTACCACAATAAAACACATCTTTCAATTTTTTGAAATTTACATTTCAAAAATTCTTCTTCGTAATGTCACAAAAAATGTTTTTTTGTTCATTTCGGTTCAAATTTTGATTTAAAAAAAATTACAACACAATTGAGCACAAACCTAGCACAATATAGCATATTATTATTTTTTTTTAAACAAAATGTCGTTGCCAACTTCTTGAACATTTCGAGTACCGCTGGATGTAGTGGAAGAAATGCCACAGCACCTAATCGTCGTATTGCTTCGGTGCTCGACGACGACAAGGTGCTATTTCCTTGAAGCCTTTTAAATTTCATTAACTATCATAGCTGTGCTTGTTTCGTAATCGACAAATTTTTATAGCAGAACAGTTCGTAGGAAAAAATGGATAAAGATCGTGGAGGTGGTAAGTCGATCTTCATTTAAAGCTGGAAACTTTACATGACAGACAATTTTACTTGAATGTAACCTCAACCATTTCAGGAGTACTTGATGATTTCGAAAATGATGTTGTTCCTGACTCATGTGCAGGCCTAAAAGAGTCCTCACTCTTTGTGTTGGCACGTGCATATTCGAAGCGCGTCCCGTTGCCAACAATGCCTACCACTATTTTGTCAAGGAGTGGGACTGAGCTTCCACTCCTTCTTGGTCTCTCAGGTATTGCCCCTGCGGGGCACATTCTCGTTGCTCGGCACGCACGTGGCTCGCCAGCTTGATCGCGACTAGGACGCTCGACTGTTGTTTCTCGTGCTGCGCGCTCCATAATATACTTATCTCACGCTTAGCGCTTGACAATATATTTATGTTGTGCTTAGCGCTCGATGATGCATTCGCCTGAAGCTTTTTTATCTTAAAAGAACACATTCTAATCACGTATCTGATGCTTCGCACTTTATTTTGTTGAAAATGATATTTTGTCTACATTATGTTCAACTCTATTATATCAAATGTATATTATATTTATTTCTGCTTCTCGTTCTGGGGCTGCTTATTCAGATATTGCAAACTAAAGTACAAATCTCCTTTTCAATGATTCTTTTAATATTTGATTCTTATTTTTCATAACATTTAATTCTTAGCCGTCCTAAGAAATGTAAATCATTTCAATACATTTATATTATTACCATTCATAATATGCATTAGTATTGGAAGAAAAGTATTTTTATTATCTTATTTTTATAATTAAAAAAAAGCAAATTCTATTAAAATAAAGATTATTATTAAACATTTTACTGCAACTTGTATCGTTTTCCTCAAAATTTTTTTTTACGTTTAATATATTTTTATACCTAGAGTTAATAACAAACTTGTAGACATTTTTTTGGTAAACAACTATATCAAAAATTATTCATGACAAATTTGAATGAGTTTTTGTTATTTTTTGGTAGAGCAACTTTTGTCTATTTATTATTTTCATAACTTGTGTCGTTTGTCTAAAACTTTAATTTTCGCATTCTCATCGCCATGAGAAGGTATTGGTTTTATGTAAAATATATTATATATTAAATTTGGTCTGTAGTCTGTATCGTGTTGGCATGATAACTTTCGTCAGGTTGATCAGATTGAATTCTGCTTTGGCATACTTTTTTTAAACCTAAAGAGAAAAAAAGAGTTCGTAAGCCAGCTATTCTGGGTGAAAATTCAAAAAGTGAGCGCATTTTCATAATATTTGAGACTATTTTTTTCCAAGATTTAAAAATGCTATGTACGGCGATTTAAAGTACTCAGAACCTTGAACAGTTTATCCTCATGACATTTTCCCATAAAAAAAAAGATCAGAGCTCTAGGATTTTCAAAATCTAAAAACATAAACAAAAATGAAAATTTTAAGCTCCACAACGCATAATATGAAAAAAACTAAAGCAGAAACTTTGATGTTTGAAAGCCCGACAGGATTATCAAGACAATTTTTTTATTTTATCGGAAATTTGAAAATTCAAATTTCGATCTTGCAAAAAGAATGAAAAATCAAAAATTCAATTTTTTGTATTAAATTATTTGAATTAACTTATAACATTCTAATCTCATCAGTCACTTGACTTAGTCCGTGGCTATGATGTATAACCGGGTTCACATGAGTAAAAGTTTAATAAAACACAAAATATAGAAATTTTATACATTCTATATGACTCTGTATGGTTCCATATATCCTTTTCTCCATTTGTAATAGCGGGAGAGCAACTGTCTTAATTACTGCGGTATCAAACTATGCAAGATACGAAAAAAAACACGAAAATAACTAAAATTGCGCGCCCCGAAAATATCTACAAATCTGTCATTAACAACTTTTCGATAGGACGCAGTTTTTGTTTTTAGTCGTAAAAAACAACATTAAAAAAATTGAAGTTTTGGATAAACGACACAAGCTATGAAAACAATAAACAGACAAAAGTTGCTCTCGCAAAAATAATGAAAACTCATTCAAATTTGTCATGAATCATTTTTTATAGAACACGCAGTTTTGTTTTAAAAATAAAAAATAACATGCAAAATTTAAAAATTAAATTTTTTGGAAAACGACACAAGGTACGAACTAAAATTGACAGACTTAAATTGTTCAGCACAAAAAGAACTATAAATTTCTAATTACTTATTTTTAGATAGGACGAGCAAATTTTCTTTTAATAGTAAAAAATAAGATTAAAATTTTTTTAAATAAATTGTTGGATCAAGCACACAAGAGACGAACAAAATTAAAAGACAAAAGTTGTTTAATAAAAAAAATCTACAATTTGGTTATAAACTCTGTTATAAAAATATATTTAAAGTTAAACAATACACTTTATGGAAAACGGGCACAAGCTAAAATAACATTTTATTTGCAACATTTTCCGCCAAAATTACATTTACATTTAATATAAACTAATTGAATGATGGAAAAATGACACAAGTTGCAGTAAAATTTTTAATAATAATTTTTATTTTAATATAATGCGCATTTTCTTTTAATGATAAAAATAAGACAGTGAAAATACGTTTTTTCCGATACTAATAGATATTATGAACGGTAATAACATAAATTTATTAAAATAAATACATTTTTTAGGTTGGCTAAGAATGATATTTAATGAAAAATAAGAAACAAATAATAAAATAATAATTAAAAAGGAGATTTATACTTTATTTTGCAATATCTGAATAAACAACCCCATACCGAGGAACAGAAATAAATTTAATATACATTTGATATAATAGAGTTGAACACAATGTAGAGAAGTTCTTATTGACGATGCTTTGACCTTTAATTTTAAAAGGCTTGCGCACAAATATGGGGTAAATAGAAAGACCGATTGCGTAGCGTTAAGTGAAAGTATCATCAAGCGCGAAGCGCGAGAAAAATATAATATCGAGCGCGCAGCGCGTGAACCAATAGTCGCGCGCCCCATCTTTTCAGGGCGCACAAATTTAGTTAAATCACTTTTTTTCCTATTTTGAATAGCTTGACAGCAAAACGGAATTTTTTATTATTTTTTTTATGAACAAAATTTATTTTTCAACTTTTCGACAAAATTCAAATAGTTTTCATGATAATCTTGTGGGTCTTTCAAATGTTCATTTTGTATTTTTAAAATCCTATAAGTTTGATAATTTTCTTTTTATTGAAAAAAATCATTAGTATACATTGTTCGTGTTTCCGAGTACTACAAATAGCCGTACATAGAATTTTGTATTCTTGAAAAAAAATAGTCTCGAATATTTTGAAAATGCGCTCACTTTTCGAATTTTTACCCAAAATAGCTGGTTAACGAACTTTTTCTATCTTTTTAGGCCTTAAAAAGTGTGCCAAAGCAGAATCCAATCTGATCAATCTTTCGAAAGTTATCGTGCCTACACAATACGGACTGCGAACTACTTACTCCAGACTTCAAACAGACAGGCAGAAAACTTCGTAAAAATCGTTTTTTTCCGACTCAGCGGGTCTCAAAACGTGGAGATTTGATGAAAACCGTCAAAGTAAAATTTCACATAAAACCAATACCTTCTTATTAGAATGAGAATGTAAAAAAGAATACGAAAAATGAAAAAAACTCATCGAAAATCGAAAATTTATAAGAATTTTTGGACGATTTTAGTGAAATATTGAAAACTTGAAAATGTTCGAAAAATTTAGGAGTTGCCGAAAAAACTTCGAGAAAGGATAAATATTTTAAGAAAAATAAATTTCTGAAAAGTTTTGGGGTTATTTTTGGGTATTAATCCGATACCGATAAGACAAGTTTCTGGGAATTAAGATAAATAAAGATAGGTTGTTAATAGACGATGATAAGGTCCATCCCATACTTAAATACCATTGACCCAGAAACGTTAAATAAATCAGACGTTTTGTAGGGGCTACTTCATGATATAGGCGATTCATTAAGTTCTACGCTAGAATCTGCGGGCCACTCACTCGTACAAATTAGAAAAATTACAATTTCTCTTGGGAAGGCGAGAAGGAAGAGGCATACCAGATCCAATAACAGCATTGTTGTCACGCCCGTATTGGCGTATGCCGAAATCAATCTACCATTCCGCGTCCAAACAGACGCTAGTGACCGTGGCCGTACCGCACCACAGTCTCACGCCTGCCGTATGAAGCTGTGTTAAAGTCACCCGCCAGCTATTATGGTTGAAAGGAGGTAAACAGAGATCTTCTAAAATTCTAGAACAATCCGCTATTGCAAGATATCATTGATAACTATGGTATTTGGAAACTGGTGGATCCGAAGAAACTCTACTCAGACTTAGTGCACGAAGTGCATTGCAAGTCTGAAGTTGGTCATTTAGGTAGGGATAAGATTTGCCATTGTGCCGTGACTCGCTATTATTGGCCTGGAATGTTTAAGAACATCACGTCTTTCGTCAAAAATAGTGAGCTATGCTAGCTCAATAACCTGAACAAGTCCAATTTCGAAGGCTCATGACTCAAAGGATCGCCCAGGAACTATGCACTGTAGTCACTACGGCCCCAAAGTTCAGTGGCGCTTCTGTTGTGGTACAAGTCATTTCAATCAATATTTATAAGTTGACGTCACCAGAAGGACGATTGGCGAAACAGTACCATGCCTCCCGTTTGCAGAAATATTTCAAGGATCCGAAAGACGAACCGGCGGATCCGGAGGAATTGGCAGAACTTGACAGGCATGGTTAAAAAACAGTGAATTGACATGCATGGTTCGAAATCAATGACTTGGAAGCTAAAGATGAACATCATGAGGATGGAAAAGAGGCCCGGGAGCATTCGGACCTTATTTTGACTGGGGACTGGGGAAATATGATAATCAGCTAGACTCGTATTAGGGTAACCGCATAAGACTCCGTACTTGCTCTTATTCTAACCAGGGGCTCATTCTTGAAACCATTAGAATCGCTAATCATAGAGGTGAGGTATAGTAGTTAGTTTAGTGGTTTGTCATAGGAACTTTGTTCTCTTAGAGTAATAATTACTAGGCAGTCTGATAAATACCTGAAAATTTCTAAGAGATGGCATTAGTATTCACTAATGTGAACCATTTTCGTCGAGCTTGATCCTTCAAATGACGCCTGTCAAAACTTCAGCCATTTATGTTTACGCATTTACAAGTTAAAGCACTGAGAAGCGACTAACCTCCAAATTTTTTTTAATATGAAAAAATCTGAGTTTCGAGTTTTGATCATACACTACTATCTTCGCAAGAAAACGATATCCGAGACCAAGCCCAAGCTGGATAAGTATTACCCGAAATCTGCACCGTCGATTGGAGCGATTTATAAGTGGTTTACCGAGTTTCATTGTGGCCGTACGAACACAGTTGATGGTGAACGATCTGCGCGCCCAAAAGAGGTCACTACACCAGAAAATGTCGAAAAAATCCATGATATGATGTTGAATGATCCCAAAGTGAAATTGAGAGAGGTAGC
>NC_046662.1:140659121-140666859 GCF_010883055.1 Belonocnema kinseyi
ACGAATTCGTGTGACAACTTCCCAGCAGAATTTGGCATTATTTTCGCGTAAGCCCACCGAGTTTTTGCGCCGATTCATAACCATGGATGAAACCTGGATCCATTACTACACTCCTGAGTCAACGCAACAGGCAAAACAGTGGGTTCCACCGCATTTGCAGAAGGAAAATCCGCTTTATCATCACGACAATGCGCCTGTTCATTCATGCTTAGTTGCACAAGCAAAATTGCATGAAATCGGCTTCGAATTGGTTCCTCAGCCACCGTATTCACCAGACCTGGCCCCCAGCGACTATTTCTTGTTCCCTAACCTGAAGAGATGGCTCACCAGTAAGAGTTTTTACTCAAATGAGGAGCTAATAGCTGAAACTGAGGCGTATTTTGGAGACCTTCCGATCGAGTACTTTTCGGACGGTATCAAAAAGTTAGAAAATCTTTGGAATCCCTGTATCGACCTAAAAGGAGAGTATGTTGAAAAATAAAACCGACTTTGGCCAAAAAAACGTTTCCGTGTTTCATTTTTCAGGGACTTATTAGACTGCCTAGCAAGTCTATGTTAGTAGGTGGAAAATAAAACAATAGTCTGCAAAGAGATCGGACCAACTAATTCCAGGTGACTCCTCGGAACAATTCTTCGTTCATTGTTTAATGTCATTATCAAATTATTTTTTGTCGTTTTCCTACTTGAATACACCTTTATATGATGGTGTATGGATCCAGATGTTTGAAAATTAACTAATTAAAACCATTTTCTTCGTTTTGACAAGTAGAAGGAGAGATGGGGGTGCCTGCATCGCATTCGCCCCATTGGGCCGAGTCTTATTAAGAAGCAGTTGTGGCGAAATAATCCATTAACTAGCATAAAGTATTAAAACTTACAGCATTTATCTTCTTAAATTCGCGGGAGAAATGAGTTTAGAGTAACGAATCCAATAAATTGGCTGTCATCGAACAGCCACAATACTAGCCAAGTATATAAGAGTTCTGCGGCTAGTATTCAAGAGAACTTATAATTATTGTTGTAAATTTTCTTATCAAACTTAACTTCAGTTGCTTAAATTGAATCACAATTTTAAAATACGAAGTAAGGTATTAGCCTAGAACATAACACTTAAACGGCTAATATTTAATAAGTTCACTGATTGATTTTCAATGCATCATTAGTTTTTCTAAAATAAATTAAATATTTTTACTATAAAGCAACTAACCCAGAAACCAGAAAACTCATCACCTGTCAGAAATGGAAGCTTGATTCATCGAACCCGAATCACAAAACTGGCCAGACTACGGAAACCAGGTCAAATACATTCTATTATTGTCTTTATTTCTTTCTATACTATTTTGTTTTCACATTTAGGAGTGAGGTAGAAAAGGGATGGATATGCCACGGACAACAACAGCAATTGTTATTTTCTGCGAATTGGTTGCAGTAGGCGTATGACTTCGTCAGGGACTGAGAAGAGGAGGTTTCCTAGCACATACGCAGTTGATGATATTCCCGTTGACACAAAAGGACGAGCAAAAACAGAATCAAGCTGCCGCGGAGACCCTGCGAATTGACCCGAGTCTGCACACCCCTGGGAACATCATCGAGTAGCAGAGAACGATAGTCTGCCCCGCGAAAAACAGATCTCCACTGTGCGCCACCATGGTGCAGGAACCTTAACTTGTATTCGTATTTCTTCTTTCGTCGCTCCATTCGTATTTCATATTTCCTCCAGATAGGTTCCTGTTTTTGTATTTCGCTTGACTTAAATAAATTCTCTCGACTCAACGTCGAATGCCGAACTTTTAGGCACATTTTGTTGAAATTCTTTAATTGCTGATATCGGTCATGGTCATGATTATTTAATCGCCTATTTTCTTTCGCGATTGTAGAATCAGTGTAAATTAATATATAAGCAATCTTTCTAAGAGAAGTAGTATCTCTGGCATCCTGAACTGGTGGTTGGCATGTTCCTTCGAATCTGTTACAGGAATAATTTATTGGCATACCAGCCCTTCGCATACTAAAAAAATCATGCAACCTCAAGTGATGTTTAGGCTTCAGTGTTTGAAATGAGACCTCAACGTGAAGATGGTAATGTTCTGATTTTTTTTTCTTTATCAAAATTCACAATTCCTTTTAAACTTACATACATAGTAAAATGTTAATCATATCAGGAAGAATCAAGTGGAAGTTTCACACTGGATCAGTCATAATTAAATGCGATTATTGCAAAATTAAGGTTCTTAGTTGCAAAACCGAATGAATTGAAATTCACATTAACTCTCTGAGTTTGTCCATTGGTAGTGAGTTCAATTCGAGTACTCTGCAAGCACTTAATCTCTTTGATATATTTTCTAATCACAGCCTCGCTTCCAAATTCCCTCTGTTACACATATTAAAAAGGAGGGCTAACAAAATAATGCAAATAGAACCAGAAAATTGGGAAGAAAAGCTTGCAATCTTAACTAAAAGTACTTTCAACTTAGCGAAATGTGGACCAAGATCGTTATCTATTTCATTGTCTCTCTCATATCCAATCAGTGGAATAATCTTATTGTTCTCAGAATATCTCTTTTTATCTTGTCAGTTTCATTCATAAATGAAATCCTGAATTATAGTATGAGAAACGCGACTATAAGGAAAATTACTTGAAATGGACAAACCATTTGGCAATCCTAAGACATGTTTTAAAACTTTTCTTAGTTTTATATAATGTTTTTTGAACTGGCCAGGTTCAAAATTAATTTTTCCCTTGAGTGTTTTTGCAAAGTGGTCACGGTTTATTATGTAATATTCAGGCTCAATATAATATTCTTCTGTTTTTAAATAACTAAACCGTAATTACTCGGCGTTAAGATCTTTAAATGGAGATTTCAAGATTCTAAGAGTTTCGCACATTTTTTTAATAACATGAGGCTTAAAATTTACATATTTCAACTTAGATTTTGCAATCTCATCCACTGCAGACACGGTTTAGGATAATAATCCCAATATTTCATTGACGATTTCTTGAACAAGAGAACGAGGGCGACTGCATTTATATTATGAGGCTTCTTTCAATTCAAAAGCACGTCATTATCTGAATGTATTATAATTTAAGCATTCACACTCAAAGCTAGATTATTATTTGGTAATGGCTCTAATTTCTTTCGACATCTTTTTGTACTCATTATATCCTTTAGCGTTATGGCAGTTAGAAGATAAAGGCAAAATTTAACATTAAATGTAATATTTTTTAAAACGTTATACTTACATGAAACGTATTTTCGTAATGAACAATTTGGATTTGCAACCCCGCCAGAGCCCAAGAACATGTACATTTAAAAAGAAAGACATTTTATTGAATAAGCGCTAAAAAAGGTAATATGTGAGCAAATAGAATAGTACATATAATTTAGTCCTCTAATACGGAATTTAAATTTGAAACCAACTTGAAGCTCCGTAAAATGTTTATTTGTGGATTAATTAAAGTTTCGGTAACAATTATTAGGAAAAAATTATAATAAAGTTGCAAACTTGCATATTGATTTAAGGGAGGCGACCCAATTAACGCCCCGAAGATAAGGGTATATTTTGGGATATTGAAAGAATGTAGATAAGAATGATAGATAAGAATAATATATAAAAATAATAGATTACATAAAAATATACATACTAATATTTATTGAAAGAAAAAGTCTATTAAATATGATCGTATAAGCAGTTAATTTTATAGTTATTAATGATAGAAAATTGTATACATATTGATTATATCTATATTTAAAAAAATGTTATTATTATTCAATTAAATAGCCAGAAGGAATAGTTAAAGCAAATATTTAGAAGATATCTTTCCCTAATATCTAGTAAAAAAAAGTTCCTTCAAAGTAAAATAAACTTTTTTAGAACTCAATAAAAATCACTAATTAAATTGTTATACATGTAACGGTAATGCATATATACTAATAGTCGTTTAAGTAATTAACCTTTAGGTTCTCTTGAGTAAAATTTGCTCTTTTAGGCGAGGTCAATTGATCATTGAATTCTGCTGGCTCTTCTGTAATAGTTTCGTTCAATTGATGAGGAAGTGCGTTTTCGAAGGTATTATACTCTTCAAAACAGTTAAGTTATAAACATGAGTCGAAAGGCTTTCCGCCATTGTTACACTTGGTAATAAAGTTTTTTATGGAATCGTGATCATCGTCATCTTCAAATTCGTTGAAATTGGGTTTCTCAGAATTAGCGCAAGATTGTCCTCTGCAGCTGCAAGAAATTTTGGTGCACTTGAATCCAGATTTTCAGCGCCACATGGCTTAACATTCTTTTTTGCATTTAAAAATAATAAATTGCAGCAATTATTCGGGAGCTGGTTCTTGCAATGTAGGTATTGAAACTAACCCGTTCGTGGTCAGTTTCCATTGCCAATCCTCCGGAGGCTTGTAATTTCCCAACCATTGCTGGATTTGCATGTAAGTTCAATGAGAATGCTACGGTACTGCGGCTTCTGTTGAAGGCATACTAGCTAGATTAAATTTGGTTTTCTTTATGAATAGTGCTTAGTAAGTATAACGCAAAGCATTTAGTCACATGTTTGTTTGTCCGGCATATAAAGTCAAAAAAAGTTTTTCTCCGGCTAACGCGATATCATCCTGGTGTGCATCTGGATCCTTGAAGGCTCTGACACTGTTCTCTATTTCGCCAGCTTTGTTTTTAAAGGCAGATAAGAGTTTCTTTTTACCTTGTTGAAAGATAGCTGATGTGGTGGGTGTCCATTCCACTAAAATCATATAGGAACAAAATGTGCTACACCACAGTTTCGTCTTTCAAGCTACTTGCAAAACAGATTACTTTGTCCTTCTTTCCTCTTCCAGACTCTGGAAGGTACACATTGTCCTTTGCTGAGGCAATAGAACCTGTCAAGGTAATTAGAAGATCAGTATCTTCACCTACAATTGCAACTGATTCGTGATGGGAGGCCATTTCAACCGCTATTTCAACGATCACTGTATCAACATCCTTTCCACTTTATTTTGTTTGAATGCTATGTCTCTCAAACTTGTGTTTCAAAATTGAAATCACTCGACTTTTATTCCTACTGACTTCATCCGTTATATTTCGTTATGTAATGCCAAGCTCTTCAAACAGTGATATTGGGTTTGGTGCAGGCTCGTAGTCGAGTTATTTTTTTATTCTTCTTGAGACTGCTTTTTGAAGCATATTCGTTGGCAGATCATCTCTGTTTCAATTGAAACTTGAATATCTTTAATCTTAATGAACGAAGAAGCTACACGCAGAGGAAGTACTCTATGCTTTCAAGAATATGATATATCGTTAAAATTTTTAGCCTGTAGTTTAGTCATCTCAGCTCAACCATCATGTATTCTCAAACTGCTCTTGAATATGCGTGTCCAGTCATCATCTTTTCAACTAAATTTCTTCCATATATGCTACATAATATTTATTGTAAACTACTGCCAGAAATTGTGAATCCTATCCCACCGAAAAAGTACATTAGAAGGTAAAATCCTCCGAGTCTCACTACAATGGACTCAAGATTTGGATGTTTCGTTGCAAAAATAATTTCCTGAGCCTTTCGATACATCGGCTGATCAAAGGTAACAAAGCCCGTTTGTTGTTTGAGTTCTTCTTACTTTTCAGCTACTGAAGGAAGAACGGTGTAAATAATGTTGTATTCAGATGACGGGGTAATGAGAAATAGTAAGCAAATAGCTTCAGATTTTGAGAAACTCATTGTATCAGTTATTTGCTCCACATATCCGTTCCATCCGCATATTCCTGGAAGTACGCACTTTTCTCGTTAATCCACATGAGTTCGGTGATGGTTGGTACTATTTCAATGTCATTCTTCATATCCTCGACTACAAAGTTTTGAAAACCTGATGTTCCTATTTTTTTCAATATTTGCAATGGAGTATGTTCAAATCGATTGAGGACAGTAGCAGACGGTAGACCTGTTGTCCTAAATATTTGGATATAGGACATTCTTTCTACAGATGGTGTTATACACCTAATACCTCAAATGGCGTGAAAAGTGTTTTTTCCATCGAAAGTACTTGATACTTGAAAGTGTGTGGCTTCGCTATGTAAATTAAAGAATCTCATAGATGCCAGCAGATTTATGACATTGTTTGAGCCGTGCTTTTAAGATAACAAAGCAGAGAGACCAACTTGCAGATGACACAAGAAATACCGTAGTCTCATACCTGAGCTAATAGCATATACTATTGATATAACTATGGTCTGCAACTGGTCGTAAGATCCTCGCTTATTTTTCATTGTCAGTTTCGTCAGGGTTTTCGGAGTCATTTTTTCTCTTTCTTGCACAAAATTATGCGTTGCATGATAATAATACGTGTCGTAGATGAATGACCTTGTATCCTCGAGAATAATTGCAGCAGCAGTGCTGATTATCCTTAATCTTTCTTCGGCTTCTGTCGTTTCTCTGTCATTGTACCAAGAATCCAGCAAGAATTTATACCCTGTCAATTTGAAGGAAACAATCGGCGCCCGAATAATGCAATTAGTGATCTTTAATTCATCACTATATTTTTCAATCAATTTCTTTTTAATTGTTATTTTACAAGGAGCAAATTCTTTAGCTACGATAGATAATTCTTGCAAGGAGAATTGACACTCATCATGGTTATCTTTGAAATATTCAAAAATACGTTCCATGCCTGCTGTTACATCTATCGCTTCTCGGCGTCCCTTCTTTCTTTCTGGCAATATGTAATTTTTTATTTAATCCTCGTGCTGTTTGTTTCGAAACTAAAAGTGATATTTATCATTCTTATCACAAATTTTAATAAATTATTAATAACTAATATTAATTTCAGTACAGTAATATCATATCCAGATGGGGTCCTCAGACAAACGTAGCCCTAAATTTTCGTAAGTCAGGCATCCAAGGCATCCATTCCTCGTGGCGTGTGCTTGATGCTACTGGCGGGTGGTAGGTTCATTACAGCAGAGTGGAAGAGCATGGGGGGGGGGGGAGAGAATCGACAAAAGGAAAGTGGATTATTGTGGGATATGGAGGAAGGATAAAAATTGATTTAAAATGAAATTGCGGTCTCCATGATCCCTGCGCAGAGTGGGCCAACTTTCTATGCTCCGAGGGTAGGCCAATTTGTACATCTACCGCTGGTAGAAGGACACGTTGGGGCCCCCGCCCCCTGCAGTTGCTGTTGTTATTCCCTCAGCAGCCTTCTGTACCAGGCCCCGGTACAGATCGCGTCGCTTTCAAAATGCGGCGATGGCAGGATCCTCCTTCCTTATGCTGATGTCCTTCAGCAGCTTCCTGGTTGAGGGAACGAAACTGTCTGATATGTGCTGGACTGTCACAAACATATACGTGTCTTTGTCCATTGACAATACCGTTGCACGGTGTTGAAAATGCGCCACCGGAATCAAAGTTTTCCGGGCCCTGCAGTGTTTGGACTGCTTCCTTCGCCGAAACTTCAATGCTCTTCTGGGTGGGACACCTCCTGGTGTGGGACGGGGCTGGCCGATCTTGATGTCTGGTAAACGGGTGGTGCTGTCTCCAGACAGTGGTGTGTGGTCGGTCGTTGCCGTGGACCGACCGGGATCCTCCGGATCGAAGGAGTTGGAAGCCCCTCCGCTTCGCGGCAACGTTTCCTCTGTCTGGGATTCAGGCCCGTCCAACTGATCGTCTCCGGACTGCCTGAGCACCGTCGATGTCACGAATTGAAAGGAATGAATCCCTTTTTTTTTTTTTTTTTTTTTTTTT
>NC_046662.1:140666959-140684556 GCF_010883055.1 Belonocnema kinseyi
TGCGGTACACCAGAATCGATCAGTGTACCGATTGCGAGGACCGGTGACTTTTTAGGCTGTTCAGTGCTATCGAAACGAGTTCTCAAGACCGAATGTGGATGGAATGAATCCCCAGACTTTTCTCCCTTTTACTAGGAATCTAATTTCCTGACCGACAGCCGTCGGACTGCCTGAGCGCCGTTGACTATCGGGAGAGTTACCAGACCCCAACAAAGAGAACAGAGAATGATATGACCCACGTAAGAGATTTGCTCTTAAAAGAGCAGATTGCTTAATGAAGAGAGGTCAGATTTCTATGTTTTATCAAAATTTATTTTCTCAGACAAGGCTGGGAGAGCAGACATAGCGAACTGGTAGTGGAGTACCTCCTCACTAGATCGTGGCACGAAGCCGAGTCCCGAAAGTGGCTGAAACGCGCTCTCTTAAGCATAGAGCGCGCGTCTTCTCTCGCCCTGCGGACGCGTAGGCGGGAGTGGGAGACCGGGACCGAGTTTTCCTCCCTACTCCGAAAAATTGGGGACGCGTGGTCCAGTAGAGTTACTCGCCGACGTTCTGACGTGTCCGCTTAGTCTCGCTTCTCTGCCTCTCGTCTCGCCTCTCGTCGTCGTAACGGCGGAGGATAGGAACACTCAAGGAAACTTTTTTATAAATTTAATTTTTGTAAAGAAAAAAAGAGCAGCTTTGGAAAGCCGTCGTCCCATACGCAATCGGCGTATATTACTCTCGTCAAAATAGACAGGCCACATGTGAGGGCGGAGGCGACAGTTTCGGATTTTTTATTGCACGATTTATACTTTTGGAATTTGTGTATAACTTTTTGCATTTGTTGTGGAAAATAATATTTTGCAATCCTTCCAGAAACTGCGACTTTCCGTCACTTTTTCTTTTATTCGCAATAATTAGGGTTTTAATCCCCAGTTCTGTCACTTCATCCGTATCACCAGTTGACAAAGTTGAGTGACAAATAAAACAATTTGCGTAAGACTCCATCATGACTTCTTTATAAGCTTCTTGGAAATATCTTAGCAACTCTTTGAAAGTTTTCAAGGTGCCATGCATTTCGTTAGTTCATTCACTGACAGCAAGGCAACGAGATTTAAAAAAACTATTAATATGCATTTAAAACTTAAATAGAGAGTATCTAAAAAATATTTTTAACTAAGAACTATTAATCTGCAATTTTATATACAGGCAAATTGTTATACAACTGGCAAAAATCACCAAACAAAAAAACTTTTTTAAAAGAGTTTTGAAGTTTTTAATTATAAATTAAAATCGAATTTGATTGCTGCTATCTCAAATTTGAAAAAATATTATATTTTTTATTGAACAAAAAAGGAAAAATTACTAAAAATACAGATAATTTGGCATTTATATACGATCCTAAGCTTCAAGCGGGTTGCAATTTTTAACTGCATCTTAAATTGGCATTTTTTATTCATATCCCGATTTGCAACTTTATTACATGTTTTTTTAATGCAAAAAAATTAAATGACTATAAATTTTAATATTAAAAATTTTAATAGGTTTCCGATCACTTATTGCTATCCAATCTCAACACTACATACGTAGCATTACATTAAATAATTGCAACCACTTTGCAAAATTGTTACATTTTTTCTCACTTAACCATACTTAACAAAAAAATCGAGTATCAACAAATATGAAGAACTTTATTTAACTTATTGACAATGAGGTGGCAAATCGTATGCATAGTTCTAAACAATAATTTTAATCATTATGCAAATTTGAAACTTTATTATAATTTTTTCCTAAAAATTACGAACAAAACTTCAATTAAACAATAAATCAACATATTCTGGAGCTTCAAATTAATTTCAAATTTGAATTTCGTATTATAGGAATAAATTCCATGTACTTTTCCATTTGCAAAAATATTACATTTTTTCTCGAGCGCTTCTTCAATAAAATTTGGTCTTTTTCTAAATATACATGTTCTCGACTTCTGGCAGAGTTTGCAAATCCACGTTGTTCAATAAGAAAGTACGTTTTATGTAGCTGCAAAGTTTTTACAATATGACATTTAATATAAGATTTTTTTATCTACTGATTAGCCTACCTCTCACATACTACGATATGAAGAGTATGAGATTAATTCTTAACAAACTCGAACAAGCGGATTGCGGCTTTATTTATAGTTTCGTATGTTTGTACACAAATCATATCTCATTATGTCATTGTACTGACAAGATCTTTGAATGAAAAAAATTTAATCCTAATTATTTTTCTTACTATTCTTATATTAATATTGTTATCAAGCATTAATTTTATTCTTAAGTTAAAAGAAAATGCCTTTCTAGCTCCGCTAGGATTCGAGCCAAGATCTTCAGATTGCCGGTCGGATTCTCTCACCTTCTAAGCTATGGAGAGTACGAGATTCATTTTTAACAACCTCAAGCACGCGAGTTGCGAGATAATTTAAAGTATTGTAAGATTTTAATTTCTTCTGATAACTTGTTATAAAAATTACATCCTTTGATTTTACGCTTTCATTAAATATTTATGATAAAATCATTTCACGGTGATTATTTTTTGCTCACTCATCTTATAACAGATTTCCTATCTAGAACTTTTAGTCTTCTAAGTACGACAAAAATGGGTAAAACTGTCTTTTCAAAACCTTAATCTATATTTTTCGAATCCTTGTGACAAAAGCTAAGTGTTCCATATATTTGGCCATTGTTTAAAAACATTTTAAACATTTTAACGTTTTTTTTTTATAATTTGGTTTAATGCTCGCAGAATTGATTGCGGCATTTGAATTGGACGTTTCACTTCTGAACCGAACTGTCGCGTTTTCAAAATAGATTGTAATTTATGAATTTATTCTTAATTTAAGGACGTATAAGGCATATCCTGTGATATCGCGTCTACTAAAGCATCAGAAGTTTCCTATTGTTTACGGATTATAATTCCAAAAGCTTCTGCTGAATTTAAAATCTTATTGATTCTTTGTTTTTGGGTAGTAATTTATAGTATTACAGTGATAGTTAGGACGTGTTCAAAAATCGGCTTCATTAGAATGTCGAAGTTTCCTTGCAATGCTTTATGTTAATTAATTTTTGTATACGAAGTCATAAACTTAATATAAAATGTCACGTTTTCATATATTCATTAATGTATTACAGGAAGTGAGAAAAGGAGTGCAGTTAGTTTACGATTTTGCAACATTTAGACGTCCGTCACAAATGAATCTTGATGAAGTAGAAGAAATGAAAAAACATGGATCACAAACTCAAAATGTACTAACTGTGGATGGAAATATTGTATCGCATCCAGAATCAATATCAGTACCCAATACCCCAGATACACCTGATATGTCTACATTTGCTATCGACGATGAATTCAATTTGCCAATTTCGTTAGCTATTTCTATTTTATTAGGATATATTTTCATCGGGGCAACTCTTTATCACTTATGGGAACGAGAATGGAGCTTCTTCGAGAGCTTCTACTTCGTTTTTATCTCCATGAGCACAATAGGATTTGGAGATTATGTTCCAACGGTACAGACTACTATATAAGTATAAACCAAATAGTTTCAAATATTAAAAAACGCACCTAAGTTTCACTATGTATTATTGACAGAAAGTGTCGCTAAGTTCATAATAAGTACAGTCTGTCTTTAATTCTTTCAGCATCCTATGTACATGATGTGCTCAATAGTGTACCTTGTATTTGGTCTGGCTCTTACATCTATGTGCATTAACGTTGTTCAGGTGAGTTAATTTTCAGTTACATAGCATTATCACGTGTGGTCTATTACTCTAGTTTTCTTAAATATTTCGTTAGACTACTAATTGATAAAGTTAAGCACCTTAGCTAGCATGATTTAATTTTTCGAAATGGATACTAGCGCTTTATGATTTGAAAATAGATTAATTTGACATACAATTCCGCAATACAGTGCACAGCATATTTTGTATGCAGTACAGTTTTATAGGTAACTTGCTTATAGATATTTCTTGTTGTGATTATAGATAACAGTAATCTTATCTTTGAACTATAGTAAAACATTTTTGATTACAGTGAATTAATATTCACAGCACTTTTTCATTAGTATTCCTACAATAAATTTGAGATACTCAATAGTTTACGTGTCAGATGACGCTACTTTCAAGGTATGAGAGGCACTCTGCAGGCGCATTGCCCATATAAAGACAGCCAAATTGTATGTCTCCCTTCCATTATAATTTCCTATTTACTGCTAGGAAGAATGCCTTATTTCGCGGCGTTTTTACCATCGTTCCTTCTGATGGCTTGTTATAATAAACAACTTTTTGGAACAAATTGTCAGCCGCCTTTATTAAAAATATTAAAAATTCTATAATTTTGTAGTTTAAGAAAACACTAACAAGTCAAATATACTTAATCTTATTCAGCTGCTTTAATTTAATATATTTATTCAAAAATATGTTTGGCCCAAAACTTTTACTCACCACTCTATGATTGCGGAAGGAACCAATTGAACCACCCTAAACGAGTATAGTAGAACCGGGACAGCAAGCATGTTAGTTGCAGATACCTTATGCAACGCCAACAGATTTGTAGACCAAATCTGCCGCAAAGTAGCTTTTATCTGCTGCGGAAGGACTCTTTCACTAATAAAATTTATTGCTCTCTACAGTGTCAAGATGTCTAATAACACTTAAGTCCACAAGCTCAGGCCCGTTATGAATGCCAGTAATATTGAATTTCTTCAGATTAATCTTGGAACACCTATCTAATCCCAAGTACATATCAATCTTTCCTGTGTACTCTTCGACAATTTTTAAAACACTCTTAAATCGGCTTTGACTAGAAACATAGATCTTTATATCACCCATTTAAAATACATGAGAGACTTTATGTTCTCTATCATAAGTATCGCCTCAGGGGCATTAATCTTTCTATTTTTTTATGTCAATTACCAGGTTCTCACAGCAGACTGCTGCACTTTTTTTCGAGCCACGTTGTTCATACACCTCTTTCCACACAGGTTCAGTTTTTCGAACAATTCTGTCGTTCGGGATAGATGGGAATGTCTAATAAAGCGCTCTAAAACAAGTTATTGGCCTTCGATTTTCTAAGCGGGAAAGTCGCCTTTCTTTGGTAATATTAGAGTGCGTACTATCAACGGCCAATGCAAGGCGGGCCTCTTGGGCTTTAAATATAAGATGAAAATGTGGTCCAGATGCTCTAGAGGTAAACTTCTTCCACTGGAATTTCTTGGTACCATGCGGTCTTGCAGCTGAAAACTTCTAGGTGCTCTTGAGTTCTCCCCTCACATCTTCAGTCAATGATTGATGGACATTCCTCTTTAGATATTATGAGGCTGTCGCAATTATCCTTAAAGCGAATGATTCTGAAAATCCTGGAATCTTGTGTACTTTTCTCGTAAAAGTATCTACCACGTCACACTTAGGTGATATAAGACAGAACGGGGAGATCGCTGAAGAGGCGCGACGGGTCAGCGAGAAAATGTTGATTCACCGTGAGCTATACAGTTCTCTTTTGTATTTTCCTTATTGCATCTAGTAAGTGTCTGACGGACATTACAATTCCAGTGTTGTTCATACAGCGATTAGGGAAGCGCTCCGCGGACATTCTCCTTTTTCAAAAAGTATTCGGCTTGATTTCGCAAAGACTGATACAAAGCGTGCTGAAAAACTGAGTGTTTTGGGCACCACAGAATGTGCATACGCTCCATAAAACCTCCGTGAACAGGGAGAATGCTGGCATCGTAGCAGTCTAGCAAGTCATCCTTCAGTTATATCGTAGACTCAATATTTGCGATTCGCCGGTTTGTCGTAGTGTTTCCAAATCAATTATTTTAACCACCCCGGACTCTAGAGTGACCGAAACTGTTTGCGCACATACTGTCGGGTGATCTGCACGTTCGATCGGTTTGAACCGCATCTAAAACTTTCTGGTGGTTTGGTTGTGTCATTGTTATCCTGAGGAACAGCTACGGGATGGGTTCGTCCGTCCTGGTGAAGCTTTAAATGTAAGGATAAGGTTGCAGAAAATGAGAGGTAGCTTAACCCTTAAACAGCATACTTCCAAATACACTTTCATATATTTTTAGCTAAAAAATAATGAATGGTGTTGAAACAATACAAAATAGGAAAAAAGTATCTTTAAAGCCTCAGTAATAATATAACTATTCGGTACCTCCAAGAACATCGATGATCAGGTGGACTGGATGAAAAATATTCTAGGTATGACCATCTTAACTCCGTCATAAAGTATTACTACCCCTTTTTTCTTTAATTCTTCTCGGCTATGATGCTCTTGTTGACCGATGAAAAACAGTAAGATAGAAACAATTGTGGTGGATATGAAGTTCTACTATATTTGGCACCTCCCATTTTTTACAATTGACTCTATTTCCCTAAGAACATTTGGCGGATCAGTATCATCGTAAGTAGAGTTGCGCAAATAGACAGTACTTATGTATCCTTGGTGCTCAGAGTGCACGATAGTCTGCAGCTATCGCCGGGAATCTCTTCGCTCAAAATGTACTGGCGGTATGTTGAAGTGAAAATGAAACCGTCTTGAGACGCTAAAATGAAGCCCCTCATGCCCATAATGAATCTGGGTGATTTGAGGGAAGCAAACGCTTGTTCATGCGACATCGGGGACTACTCAAGGTAGATATTTATTTATTTATTTTTCTAACCCCTGATGCTAAAGTCAAAGCCAAGTGTTCAAACAGCCACCTCCGTTGGTTTGTGCTCATTCATGGAACCAGTCGAACAATTCCTGAAGATTGCTGTAGCCCCAAAACATCTCTATCTGAAGCGTAACGTCGTTCGTTGTCACGCGTTGTTTTCTACATATGACATTAAATATAGTTTTCCAAAGATGCATCAATTTCTCTATGAACTTTTCTATGCGTAAATAAAGCTTCAATGTTTCCAAAAAACAGAGGGATATCCTTCCTGAAAAGGTCTGTAGAATAAACGTGTCAAAAGATTTAACCGCACCTTTAATTATTTCTCCTCGCCACCAAAACTTATTTCCAATGCCCCTGCTCTAACTTCTCCTCACTAGACCTTCCATCACTTTTCCTTCCTTTTTGTTAGACCCCCTCCCCATACTGTAGCATCACGCGGTTTGAGTGCGAAAAGGTACGGAATTATTCCTCATGAATTCACTCCCTGCCACGAAGTCTGGCAGAATGAAAATTTCACTCTGATACATGCGCAATCATTCAGACTAGGAGAGGCAGGGCACGGAATCATTCAGAATGTGCCCACGTCTTGTGTGGACTTATACATAGTCAAATTTTCGCTACGGAATCAATGGGACTGAGATTGGAGTGGAACGGAACCATTGAAGAAATGATTTCTGAGACAAGAAGATTAATTTTCGACGATATAAGAATAGTTTTTAACCAACTACTTGCTTTTTCAACCGAATACACCAGACTTTCGATATAAGCACTTCAGATTTATGCGCAGCAATAATTAACGCTGGTGTATGACAGTAGCCGCGGGGCGGTAAGTGGAGGTCGTCCGCGGTCAGTCAATCTAGCCAAAACAATAGTATAGCGATAAAACGCAGTACACTAATGCAACACTTTAGCTGTAATTCTGTCACGTTGCGCAACATCAAGACATCGACCTGAACTAAAAATATTAAATGCCTATGAAACAAATTTCGATAACAAATGGAAGAGTAAAATTTCTAGTTAAAAAAGTTAACTTTTAATGACAAAAAAATTATTTTCTACCAGGGAAATTAAACCTGATAGTAGAATTTTCAGACGGAAAAAGACAAATTTTTAACAAAATAGATGAATTCTTAACTAAAAAATATAAATTTTCAAGAAAAATAGAACAGTTTGATATTCAGCTGGAGAAATAAGTTTTTAAGCAATTAAAATAAATTTTCAAAGAAATAGTTCAACTTTCAACCAAAGGAATAAATCTTCTACCAAAAAGATCAAATATGTGTAAAAAGCTGGAAAAAGGATATAGTTAGTTTTTAAGTAAAAGAATCAATTACTATTACAAAAACAACTAATTTTCAACTAAGCAAATGAGTTTTCAACCAACAAAATTAGGTTTCAACCAAAAGAGACAAAGTTTTAACAAAATACAGAAATTTTCAAACAAATTATGAAAAACCACTACAGTGTAAACTTTTATTTTGTATTATAAAAATTTTTCTAATTGCGATTGTTGGCTTTTGTTGAGCTCAACAAAACCTTCGCAAATTTCTGTGGAAAAATTATTTTCTTCATTGATTTTTCCTGCATTATCCGAAATGTTATCTAATTTAATCGCCTTATTTTTTAAACTAACACATTTTTTTCTATTATCGATTTCATATATCTCATTATCTTTTAGAGATTAGTTTTTTAATCTTATTTTGACTAGTAACCTTTTCATTTCTCCAAAAGTTAATATCACTATCTTTGCGCTCGTTCTCGTATTTGCTGTTATAATAAATTTTTCCTACATTATTTTGTTATGCTTTTTCCTAATTCTTGGTATGCTTCAATTGAGTGAGGCTTGTGTGCCTGAGTCGTCGGTAGTATTCCGATTTATTATTGTTATTCTTATTTTCTTTATTTTCCGATAATATTGTATCCCTAATATCCATCCTTTCATTTTCCTGATTTTCTTTTCCTATAGTGTCAGGTTTATTTTCGGTTTTATCCTCGGTTATTGGGATGGGTAGTGCGTTTGGATAAGCTTCCATAGGATAGCGGGTGGCCGTTCACGACCATTAATTTTCGCGAGACGGGTTTAAAAATTGAAAATTTTTTATTCTGGATTTTTTTCAGCAATTCCTTACCAACGTAAGAATATGCGGCACCAGTGTCGAATAAAATTCGAAATGAACTATCTTCGAACTTTGTCATTAGATAAAAACGTGTTTCCGTAAAAATTAAACCTTTTCATGAAATTTTGTGTATTCTTGCTTGAAAGTCTTTCAATTTGGTTCAACATGCAACTCTTTGGCTACTGATTCATATTTTTTAGGTAAAAATTAAGTCTTCATTTAGAATCGATCTGTTCGGGATTAAAAGTCCAATTATGTCAGAAAGTTTCAACTTTTCACCTTAAATTATCAACGTTAAAATTTATCAAGCATAGACAATAAATTTCAACATCTGGATACTAGTAAGGGCCTTCATATTGGTTTGATATCATTAACTAATCTAAACAAATTTCCTATGATTAACTACTCAACTTTATGGATACAAATGTAATTGTATTCAATAACCATTGCTAATAAATTATAAATGATGAAATAATTATAATTATTCACAAAACCCTCTGCTCAAAATTGGAATAGTAATTCTCATGAGCAAAAATTATCTGATGCTCCAACACAGAATTCAAATTTTTGTCAGAAATTTCCTGTTTCAAGTCCGAAATCGGCGAAAGGTTTTAAAATGTTTAGAAATATTTTGAAATTTAAGAGACATTTTAAATCTAAATAATATATCGAAGCTTTCAAAGTCAGGAATGTTGAGAAAAAATAGCAAAGATAAGAGATTCTTCTGTAAGAAATAACCGTAAAAAATAATCAGGCCTGCCACATAGTCACTATCAGTCACGAATAAACAAATTACACAAATTACGTCTTAAACACTTTTTAAAGTGAAAAGGTAATATTAGTCGCTTTTCTTTTAATAAGTGAACTAATGGGTTAATCGCTATTCAATTCAGGTCTGTACGTATTTCTGAATTGAATTTATTTGAAATATTTCAGGTTGTTTTTAAAGATTCCGATAAATTTTCAATAGATTTCAATAATGTGAAGGGATGTTTAAAATTTTAGGATATGCTTAGAACTTCTAAGGCATTTAAAGAGCTTTTACTTTCAAATATTTTAGTGAATTCAAAAAGATTTCAAAAAACTACTAATTAAATCCAATTATTTGCAGGAATTTCAAAGCTTTTGATATATTTAGGTATGAATTTTCTAGAACTTCAGAAGATGTGGAACGATTTTGCAGGATCTATAAGGCTTAAGATATTTTAAAAGATTTCACAAGATTTCCTACCATTTCCGAGAATTTTAGTGAATTTAAATGAAATCTTTGCCATTTATCATGAATTTAAAAAATTTTTAACCACCCTTTTTAATTAAAAAAATTTTAATTTTTCTAATTGTCCTCAATCCTGAATTCGTCTTAATTTATTATGCATTCTTTAAAATTCTTTTGAATCCTTCTAAACTCACTAAATTGTATTTATTTCAGTGCATTCTTAAGAAGTTTTTCTTTTAATTATCATGCAGTATTTAGAGCTCACCTTAAATTGTAATAAATGTTTTTACATTCCTTTAAATTCTCTTTAATTTTTCTGAACTCATTTACCAAAACTTACTGGATTCAATTAGTTTTTCCATATATTTGAATTCTTTTGAAATCACTTAGTTATTCTTTAAATTCAGTTTTATTTTTTAAATACTAACATTACTCTAATTCATTCTAAAGTCTTTTGACCTCACCTTGAATTCTTAGGCATTATATCAAATGCTTTCAATTTCCTTTGCATTTCCCTAGACTTGTTTAATAGATACTGACTTCAGTGGTCATTTACTTGTATTTTTAAATTGTTTCCAATTCATTAGAATTTTTTATGTCACTTTCAATTTTTGTGAATTGAATTGAATTCTTCTCGCTTGAATTAGGTACTTATCAGTTCATTATATTATAAAAAATCAGTGGCATGTTTTTTATTCTAACACCTCTTGAGATCTTGTGAACCCGAAAAACAGATTTTCGCGAATGTGCACGATAACTTTCGAAAGAATACACAGATTGGATTGGCCTTTGGTCTACTCTGTTAGTGTCCTTAACTGAAGGTCACGTTCGTCAGCCAACTATTTTGAATAAAACTTCAAAAAGTTAGAGGTTTTACAATATTTGTAAAACCATGTTTTTAATATTTAAAAATTCTCTGTACATCTAAAAAAAAATGTAACGATTCAGGTGAACCAGACTAGTCTTCGATTCTGCCGGTTTAGTTACAAGGTCAGTGCGAGACAACCCCCGTCACTGGACTGAAAACATGAGTTTACTGAACTTAATTTTTGAACTCAAACAACTCAAAAAATTAAGTGGGTCTCCTAGTTTCGTGCTAGAATTTCTAGCCTTCTTTTAAATTTACTGCAAAGCGACTACAAATGATAATTGGCAACGTTTCTGGCTATACATGGATACATTTTTCGGCACCTAAAAAATGAAATTTAAAAAATTTGTTTTCACACCCGCAACCTGGGAGCATCCTTGACCAGATATTGACTAATTCTTACACATGTGTTGCCTTCATTGGCCGGATATTAACAAGCTATTGCTCATGTCTTGTCATCATTTGCTGGAAATTGACTATGTCTTGCACATCCCTAGCCTCCATTGGCCGGACATTTACTAACTCTTGATCACGTCTTGCCTTCATGGGCTGTATATTGAATAAGTCCTGCGCACGTCTTAACATTATTGGCTGGATTTTGACCATCTATTTCTCACGACTTGCCTTCATTGACTGTATATTGACTAACTCTTGATCATGTCTGGCCTTCATTGTCTATACATTAATTAAGTCCTGCACATATCTTGCCTTCATTGGACGGATACTGAGTTATCCTTGATCACGTCTTGCGTTTATTGGCTGGGGATTTACTAAGTCTTGCACATGTCTTGCCTTCAATGGCCAGATAAAGATAAACTTTTGCTAATGTCTTGCGTTCACATGCTAGATGTTGAATAAGTCCTGGACATGTCTTGCCTTTAATGGCCGGATAATGACTAACTCTTGCTCATATTTTTCTTTAATTTCCTAATATTAATTAAGTCTTGCACATGTCTTGCCTTCATTTTCCGAATATTGAATAACAATTGATCATACCTTGCCCTTATTGGCTGGATATGGTCTAAGTCCTGCATATGTCTTGTCTTCATTGGACGGATATTGACTAACTCTTTATCAAGTCTTGCCTTCATAGGCTGGATATTTGTATAAGTCCTGCACATGTCTTTCCATCATTTGTCGGATATTGACAAACTCTTGATCATGTCTCGGCTTGATTGGCTGGATATTGAGTAAGTCCTGCATATGTCTTGCATTCATTGGACGGATATTGGCTCACTCTTGCTTTTGTCTTGCCTTCATTGGCTAGATATTGAATAAGTCCTGCACATGTGTTGCCTTCATAGGCCGAAAATTAACAAGCTCTTTCTCGTGTTTTGCCTTTATTAGCTGCGCATTGACTAAGTCCTGCAAATGTCTTGCGTCCACTGCCCGGATATCGATAAACTCTTGCTCATGTCTTGTCTTGATTGGCTGGATACTGATCAAGTCCTGAACATGTCTTTTTTTCAATGGCCTAATATTGAGAATCTCTTGCTCATTTCTTGCCTTCTTTGGCCGGATATTGACTAAGCCCTGCACACACCTTGCCTTTATTGGCCGGATATTGACTAAGTCCTGTATATGTCTTGTCTTCAATGGATGGATATTGACTAACTCTTGATCACGTCTTGCCTTCATTGGCTGGATATTTGTATAAGTCCTGCACATGTCTTGCTATCATTTGTCGGATATTGACAAACTCTTGCTCATGTCTCGGCTTGATTGGCTGGATATTGAGTGAATCCTTCACGTGTCTTGCATTCATTGGACGGATATTGGCGAACTCTTGCTTATGTCTTGCCTTCATTGGATAGATATTGAATAAGTCCTGCACATGTTTTGCCTCATTGACCGAAAATTGACAAGCTCTTTCTCATGTTTTGCCTTTATTAGCTGTGCATTGACTAAGTCCTGCAAATGCCTTGCCTCCATTGTCCGGATATCGATAAACTCTTGCTCATTTCTTGTCTTGATTGGCTGGATACTGATCAAGTCCTGAACATGTCTTTTTTTCATCGGCCGAATATTGACTAACTATTGCTCAAGTCTTGCCTTAATTCGCTGGATATTGAATAAGTCCTGCACATGTCTTGCCTTAATTGGCTAAATATTGACTAACTCTTGCTCATGTCTTGCCTTTATTGTCTGGATATTGATTAAGTTCTGCACATGTTTTGCCTTTATTTACCGTATATTGACTAACTCTTTCTCATGTCTTGCTTTCATGGGCTGAATATTGACTAACTCTTGCTCATGCTTTCCCTTCATCGGCCGGATATTGACTAACTTTTTCTTATGTCTGGCTTTCATGGGCTTGATGTTGACTAACTCTTGCTCATGTCTTGCCTTCATTGGCTAGATGTTCATTAAGTTCTGCACATGTCTTGCCATCATTGTCTGGATTTTGAATAACTCTTGCTCATGCCTGACCTTCATTGGGTTACAGGTTTCACCTGCAAATTACATTGTATATGTTCTCTGTTTTATTTATTTGTAAACAGCTCCTCCCCTCTCGGAGGAAATATCCATTAAAAAACATACCATTCAGGTAGTTACGGTATGCGGAATGAAATCTATGCCCGATTAAGCAATCTCTATTCTCAATATCGGGAAAATAGAAGATATTTTGGTATTCAACCAAATGAACCCACCAGGTATGGTACCTATCAAGGTGATGTTCATAGGGAGGTCCCACAAAGTAGTTTCTACGGCCAACCCCACTACTATCCCTCTTATCTAAGCCCACAAGGCGGCCCATATACTGAACAGCCTACTGCTTTCCGATTGGACAGTAGTCCTTATAGTAGCAGTAATAAAAATCTGTCGCAATTCGCAAAGCAGTGGAATATTAAGTTCACATGGCGTGGTGATACTAGTGTGATCACACTTTTGGATAGAGTAGAGGATGGGCGGGCAGTAGATTCTTTAAGTGAAGAAGAGGTCCTCACAATAATGCCTTTTCTTTTAGATGGCATAGCCTTGGTATGGTTTTGGCATAATCGGTACTTATGGAGGAATTGGCAAGATTTGAAATTCGATTTTTGCAATAGGTTCGATGATATTAATTATTATCAAAAGCGACTAGAAGAACAGGTAATTGCTCGCAGACAGGCTCTAGAAGAATCTAGTGTCGATTACTTAACATATATGATGGGTTTGTATAGATTTTACCCACGTCCTCTCCCACTAAAAAAACAACTGGATTGGGCTTATAGTAATATGCGCAGTTAGAACCCCTTGCCCAAGATTACAAAAAGATCAGCCTCTAGGGATGATGAAGATATCCTACCTCCGTCGCCTGAAGATTCTTTTCTTCCTGAGTATGCTTAAAGACCGAACAGAAAGCCGAACAGAACCAATATCCAAAAGAAAGGGGAGGTATCGATAGCCGTGATAGGTACAAACGAACCTAAAAGGGATTCCGGTATGGAAAATTTGCGGAATCAAATTAAATTGTTAGAGGACCGTTTTAAAAATGAGCGGGAAAATAAAGAGAACGCGGATTTGAAAAACTTCACTGAAATGGTTGTTAATTTATCAAAACAACTTAAAGAGATAAAAATATCCAGTCAAGGTAATTTAAATTCGAGTTCTATGAAAGAGATTTCGGATTCTGCAACTGAACAATCTACCGTAAATAACCCGAGAGGTATCCCACAGGAGAAGAGATATAGAAACTATAAGTGTCGGAACTAAAGAATGCAGGCCATCCCTATTTTAAGTGTTCTGAGGAAGAGCGAAAGTATTGTTATGGGTGCGGAGCAGAAGGGATATTTGAGAGCGATTGTCCCAAATGCCAAGCGAAGGAGAACGAACAGGGGAGGAATAATTAGGGCCTCTAATTCCTCTCTTGACAAATAATAGAGCCTACTTATCAGAGGATAATAAGGGTCGCACTCAAGAGCCGACTATAACTATTTGGGCCGATAGAGCCGATAGAGATCATCCGAGTAGAGGATCCAGTTAAAATCAATCCTAGGTGCAGAAGATGGAGATGGAGACCAAAGAAAAGGCCATGAGGCTGTTTGCGACAATTAGGATCGGTAAACGATTGTTTAAAGCACTTATTGATGGTGTGTCTTCACGCTCGTTTTTAAAGGAATCCCTCGCGCAGGAATTGATAGCAAATAATAATAGGAAAATCGTGGATGCAAAAGCACGTATGATGAGAGTAGCTAATGGGGCAACCTCTAAGATTCGGGGACAAGCATTTTTGCCGATAGAATTAGATGATGTGAAGCACAAAGTACCTTTTCGAAGGTATCGGTGCTTTATAAAAAATTTTGCCTCTTTTGCTAAACCCCTCACACGTCTGTTGCAGAAGAATAACCATTGTAATTGGTTGGAGGAACAAGAAACGGCGTTTGAAGCGATTAAAAAGGCACTCTCGTCGGCTCCGATTTTGGCATGTCCGAATTTTGAACTCCCCTTTGTGTTACAAACTGACGCCAGCAGTTTTAGCTTAAGTGCGGTTCTAACACATACGGAACTGTTCCACTACGGAACAGGAATGTCTGGCAGTAGTTTGGTCTATCCGTATATTTCGTCATTTCCTAGAAGGTTTTAAATTCACGGTGATAACGGATCATAGCAGTTTGCGATGGCTGCATAATTTGCATAACCCGACTGGTCGCTTGGCACGTTGTTCGGTGGAACTACTAGAGTAATGGTTTGAAATAGTCCATCGAAAAAGTGCTTTACACCATGTACCCGATGCGCTCTTACGGATGTATGAGGATGAGGAAGTCGCCGACGTGTGTGGAACTGAAGTGATTGTCAATCCGTGGTATTCCCGTCGTGTTAAGGACGTGCAAAATTTCCCAAGAAGGTATCATGGGTGGAAGGTATTAGAGGGGAAATTATATGCTTTTAGACCAAACCCTCTAATAGACCCAATCATAGAAGACACAAAAGCGTGGAAATTGGTGGTTCCAGTCGATAAACCGCAGCAGCTGTTAACCGAGGTATATGAAGAACCTTAGGCAGGACACCTAGTTGTAGAAAAGACTTACGCTAGGACTGTGGTCTCATATTATTGGCCCGGAATTTTTAGGAATGTGGTTAATTATGTGACAGGTTGTGATATTTGTCAGTGCACTAAAGTTTCACAGCAGGCTCGTCCAGGTGTAACGGAGAAAACGGTAGTGGATCAATCATGGGCTTTGATATCTACGGACTGCATGGGGCCCTCAAGCAAACCCGACCGAATGGATGAATCGTGTATTGAAGGGAATGATTCGATCATTTGTGGATTCGAATCAGCAAGAATGTGATGTACTTCTCCATGAATGTAGGTACGCCTACAATACCGCGGTCGAAGCTACCACTAAAGTAAGTTCGGCTTTCTTGAACTGTAGAAGGAAATTTAGGCCAAAAATAAGTATCCGAAGAGAGGAGGAGAGTACTGATAATATTCTCGAAACCGATAAAGAAAAATGGATAGGGCGTATGGAGCGCCTAAAAGAATTACGAGACCTCGTGGCGCTTCATTTAGAAGAGGCTCATCGGAAGCAAACTCGTTATTATAACTAATCGCGACGTGATTTTAAGTATCAAGTCCTTTTCGCGTCATGGGAATACGGCGGCCCCTGATATAAAAATTGGCAAATGATAATGGAAGGGCGCTCGGTGCCTTTCACGTTAAGGATCTTAAACCATATGTATCGCGTTAGACTGAGTTATTACTCAGTCTGGTTTCCCTTATGTTAATTTTCATTTTATTTATTCTGCTTGCTAAGATTAGTTTTGTTTACATATTGCATGGAGACTGGCATGTTATCTTCTATTTTATTAGGTTGTCTGGAATGTCTTCCAAGGATAGGCACAGTCCGGAAGGTCCGAGTATCCGAGTGATTCGCTGGGGTCGTTGGCCTTCCATCGATCCGAAGGAAGTCGGGAACGCGCTGGAAGCCCCGCAGAGGGGGGATCGAGCGTTAAGGGATGCCACCCTAGATCCTGTCAGCCAGCGTGTACTTCGAGAGCTGGTAGAAGGAATTACGGTCTCCACCACGGAGCCTGTACTGAAACCAGTTTGCTGACGGCCAGATATTGACTAACTCTTGCTCAGTTTATGCCTTCATTGGTTGGATATTGACTAAATCTTGCAGATGGCTCAAGTTCATTGGTTGGATATTGAGCAATTGTTGCTCATATTTTGCATTTATTGGATGGATATTGAATAAGTCCTGCACATATCCTGCCTTGATTGGCCTAATATTGGCTAATTCTTGCCCATGTCTAGAGTTCATTGGCTGGATATTGACTAAGTCCTGCACATGTCTTGTCTTCATTGGCCGGATATTAACTAACTCTTGCTCATGTCTTTCCTTCATTGGCTAGTTTTTGATTACGTCCTGTACATGTCTTGCTCTCACTGGCTGGATTTTGACTAACCCCTGCTCATCTCTGGCCTTTATTGGCTGGGCACTGACTAAGTCTTGCACATCTCTTGCCTTCAATGTCCAGATATTGAGGTACTCTTGCTCATGTTTTGCTTTCATTGGCTGGAGGATATTCATTAGGTCCTGTTGACATCTGTAATACTTGAAAATGTAATTACAAAGGAAAACTCTGCAAGCGATTATATTTTTACCAGGTGTATACTTATGAAACCGATATTTTTTCAAGAAAAAAACACATTTATTTCAAGAGAATGATAACAAATATTTTATTCAAAGTATGTGCCCTCGCTGGCTACACATTTTGTCCACCTTTCAG
>NC_046662.1:140684656-140712454 GCF_010883055.1 Belonocnema kinseyi
ATATGCCAATTAGCACAAATGGTAAGTTCCGACAGTGCCTACAAGTGTGCCTACTGGCCGCTAGATGGCAATACCGGTTTCATATGTATACACCTGGTATTTATCCATTTATATTATGATACGAAAGTGGGGATTAATGGGCTCCTTATAGCTTGACTCTTTTTCGCAAGTTAGTCCGTCGGTCGCACGAGAACGTCTTAGATAACAGCGCTCACCGTGTTGATTCTCACTTGTATTTTTGGTGACTTTATTTTTCTTTATCATTATTAATAAACGGATTGTTTTTATGTGAACTGTGGTTCCTTAGTGATAGCCTTAAGAGGTTATGGGCCCAGAATGAATTGTTTAGTGAAACATCGGTGTACTGTGTAAAGTGGCATTAAAATGGAAGCGATACACCAGGAAGTGGAAAAACTACGTGACAAGGATAATTGGCATTAATTGCGTTTCGTTATACGCACACTGTTGGAAAAAGATGATGATCTATTGGATGTATGTGAAGGCAGGTTAATTAAGCTTGAAATAGGAGCAGCAGGATATGAGGCGAGTTTAAAGAAATTTCAAAAAGCGAACAAAGCTGCCCGGAAGCTGATTGTCTCGACAGTTGAAAAGAAACCGCTAGACCTTCTTTTAAGTTGTACGACTGCGATGGAAATGTGGACTAAATTAAGTGCGGTTTATGACATTAAATCTGATGAAAATTTATCGCTTATTCAAAAATATTTTTTTGAGTTTAAGTGAAAGTCGAGTAAGAATGTTGCGCATAATTTGTCGAAACTTGAACAGTTGGTGGCAAAGATGAAGAGTCTTGGTGACGAAATTTCGGATTCAATGGTGCCGGCACGTACACTTTCAATTTTAACGTCCCATTCCAATCATTTTCATAGTGCCTGGTATTCCGTAGATGATTCGAAGAAAAATTTAGAAAATCTTATTACAAGGTTAATGTCTGAAGAAGTTTGAATTCACACACAAGGAGACTTTGAAGAAACGACGGTTGCCTTATTTACGAAGACGGACTCGAGAAGCTATGTTTTCGATAAGAATAAAAAGTCAAATCAAAAGGACAACATTCGAAGGAACAGCACGGGATGTTACACGTGCGGACAGAGAGGCCATTTGAGAAAGGACTGTACTGGTTGCTATATTTGTGGTTCAAAAGTTAATCTAAGGAGACATTGCCCCAAAGGGAGAGAGAAAATGGATATGGAGGATGGAGAGAATTCTACGCAGCAAGGTTCAACGGTTAGGCAGGCGTTCATGGGAATCAGCGACGCGGTTGATGACGATTATTGGCTAATAAATTCAGGAGCATCAAATCACATGTCCTTTCGAAGGGAGTGGTTCTGCGAATTCAATGAATTCAAAAATCCAATCAAAGTAAGAATGGGAAATGTTGAGGAAATTCCAGCATATGGTACAGGTAATATTGAAATCGTGACTTTGGTAGATGGTGATTCAATTCTCGGTATTATGTGTGATGGTTTATATGTACCTGGTTTGAAAAGAAATTTGTTTGTTGTAAGAGTAACTGCTAATAAGGGGGTAGATTTTTCAATTACTGACTATGGCGAAAGATTTAAATTGACGCGTAATAATAAAGTTATTGCAAAGGGCTCTGCGAGCTGCGATCTATGTACAGTAGATTTGTGAGTTGTGATTCCAAAAGAATGTCTTGTTGTTAAGAAAGTAGATACCCTTCAATTGTGACACGAACGCCTTTGCCACCAGGATAAAAGACATGCAAAACATTTTTTGAAGAATATTGGAATTGATCTTGTGATTGATAATGTTTTCTGTGATGGTTGTATATATGGTAAATATCACAGATCAAGTTTCCATAAAAGAGTTGAACGTGCCACAAAAATTCGTCAAGTTATATATACTGAAGTATGTGGACCCATGCAGAAGGAGGCTCTGGGTAAAAAACAATACTCTGCAACCTTTAAAGATGAATTTTCAGGATTTAGGAAAATTTATTTTATTCGAGAAAAATCAGAAGTATGAGAAAAATTAAAAATATTTTGCATTGAAGTTGAGAATTTTTTTGTTTAAAATGTAAAAGAGATTCATAGTGGTGGTGGTAAAGAGTATGTTAACAAAAATGTAAAGATCTTTCTGGATGGTAGAGGTATAAAGCATACAGTAAATGCTTCTTATACGCCGCAGCAGAACGGTATCGCAGAACCCGACAATGGAATTATCGTAGAGGCCGCCCGTTCAATGATTTACTCGAAACTGGATTTACCTTTGTTTTTATGGGCAGAAGCAAGGAATACAGCTGTGTATGTTATTAATAGGACTGGTCCAAGTAAGAAAACGGTTAAAACTCCTTATTAGTTGTGGTTAGGAAAATCAGCTAACGTAAATAATTTAAAAGTTTTCGGTACGGAATGCCTTGTCCATATACCAGATAAAAAAGGAGAAAACTTGACAAAAAGGCAGAAAAAGGGTTTTTAGTACGCTATATTGAAAATTGCAAAGGTTTTAGTGTCTATGTACCAAGTTTCAGAAACGTAATTTCAATTCGCGATGTTGTATTTAAAACAGAAAAGGTAGTTCCGAATGAGGCTGATGTTGATATTCAAAGAGGTCATTTAGAAAATCGTGATTTATCTCCTGAAAGCGATGAAGAACCATATAAAAGTATTTCAGATGAGGAGGATTCTAATAAAAAAGAAGAACCTTTGAAATTTTCAAGTAAAGAGGACTCAGATGATAGAAAGTTAAGGGACAGACGGACAATTAGGCAGACAGAATTTTTCGGTTGTCCCGTATCGTTTCTTGCACAAACATTGCCTTTGAATTATAATGAAGCTGTTATTTCAGAAGATAAAAGGGAATGGCAGGCTGTTATGCAAGACGAAATAAATTCTTTGCATGAAAATAAAACTTGGGAACTTGTTGAAAAACCACAAGGTCAAAACAAAATAATTAATAATCGTTGGGTTAACACTACAAAGGTAAATCGAGGTAGTACAAGACGTTTTAAAGCGCGTTTAGTGATAAAAGGTTATTCGCAGGTCAAAGGTTTTGATTATAAAGAAACGTTCAGTCCAGTAGTTACACGGAAAAGATTATAGATAAATTTAATATGAGTAATGCCGATTGTGTTTCTACTCCAATATGAACAGAAAATAATGTGATTGAATGCGACAATAAAGGACGTGTAGCCCCGTACAAGGGGCCGTTGGTAATCTGATGTTTTTACACGTAGTTTGTAGACCAGATATTGGATTTGCTGTTAATGTTGAATCAAGAGCTTCAGAAAATCCTGACGAGATTCACTGGTTACTTGTTAAGCGAATAATTTGATATTTAAAGGGCACTGTAGACCTAGGCTTACATTACTGTAAAACAGGACATTTTGAAGCGTACAGTGATGCTGACTTTGATGGAGATAAAGAGACTATGAAATCAACAAGCGTAGTTGTTTGTATTTATTTAGGCGCTGTTATTATATGCCAAAGTAAACGACAACAATGTGTAGCGTTATCTACGACCGAAGCTGAGTATGTAAGGGCTGCCTCAGCTACTAAATAAATTGTCTGGCTAAAGAAATTACTCGCTGAATGTGGAAAAGACAGCAGAAATTATATTTTGTACATTAATAATATAAGTGCGTTAAAATTAAATAAAAATCCAGAGTTTCACCAGCGAAGTAAGCACATAGACGTAAAGTATCAGTTTATGCGTAACCTGTATGAAAAGGGAGAGAATAGTCTAGAGTACATATCGACTTCTAATCAAACTGCCGATGCTTTTACTAAAGCTTTAGCGAAGCCTAGATTTCAGTTCTTGAGGTCCAAATTAGGTCTAGTGAGTAAAACCGAGATTATAAGTAAGATAACCTGATTGTTTTTAAATTACAGAGTTTCAGGGAGAGTGTTGAAATCTTTAATATTTGAAAATGTAATTATTAAGGAAAACTTTGAAAGCGATTATATCTATATTTATTCATTTATATTATGATATGAAAGTGGGGATTAATGGGCTCCTTATACTTTGACACTTTTTCGCAAGTTAGTCCGTCGGTCGCACGAGAGCGTCTTAGATAACAGCGCTCACCGTATTGATTCTCACTTGTATTTTTGGTGACTTTATTTTTCTTTATCATTATCAATAAACGGATTGTTTTTGTGCAAACTGTGGTTCCTTAGTCCTGGACATGTCTTGCCTTCATTGGCCGGATATTGAACAACTCTTACTCATGTTTTGCCTTCATGGGCTGGATATTGACTAAGTCCTGGCGATAGCTTACCTTCAGTGGTTGGATATTGCCCAACTCTTGCTCATTTCTTACCTTCTTTGGCTGGATGTTGACTAATTCCTGCACAGGTCTTGCTTTTATTGGCCGGCTATTAACTAACTCTTGCTCATGTCTTTCCTTCATTGGCTAGATATTAACTAAGCCCTGCACATGTCTTCCCATCGATGCCTGGATTTTGACTAACTCTTTCTCATGTCTTTCCTCCATAAGCTGGTCATTGACTAAGCCCTTCACATATCCTGCATTCGGTGGCCGAATTTTAGCTAACTCTTGCTCATGCCTTGCCTTTATTAGCTGGGCATTCACTAAGTCCTTAACAAGTCTTGCTTTAAATGGCCAGATATTTTCAAACTCTTGCTTATGTCTTGCCTTCATTGGCTTGATATCCACTAACTTTGGCTCATGTCTTGCCATCACTGGCTGGATATTGACTAAGTCCAGCACATGTCTTGCCTTCATTGGCCGTATATTTACTAACTCTTGATCACGTCTTTCCTTCATTGGCGGGATATTGAGTAAGTCCTGTACATATCTTGCCTGCATTGGCCGGATATCAACTAACTGTTGCTTATGTCTTGTATTCATTGGCTAGATATTGGTTAAGTCCTGCACGTGTCTTGCCTTCATTGTCCGAATGTTGACTAACTCTTGCTCATGTCTTGCATTCTTTAACTGGATATTGACTAAGTCCTACTCATGCCTTGCCTTCATTGGCTAGATATTGACTAAGCACTGCACATGTCTTCCCAGTGATGCCCGGATATTGGCTAACTCTTTCTCATATCTTGCCTTCATTGGCTGGATATTGACTAAGACCTGCTCATATATTGCTTACGTTGTCCAGAACCTATCTAACTATTGCTTATGGCTTGCCTTTATTGGCCCAATATTGATTAGCTGTTGCTCATCCCTTGCCTTTGCGGGCTGGATATTGACTAATTTCTGCACATGTCTTGCCTTTATTAGCCGGATATTGACCAGCTCTTGTTCATGCTTTGCCTTTATAAGCTAGGTATTAACTAATTCCTGAACAAGTCTTGCTTTCATTGGCCGGATATTTACAAACTCTTGCTCATGTCTTGCCTTCACTGGCTGCATAGTGTGTAAGTCAGGTACATGTCCTTCCTTTATTGGCCGGATATTTGCAAACCTTTTTTAATATCTTGTCTTAATTGGCTTGATTTTGACTAACTATTGGACATGTCTTTGCTTTATGGGCTGGATATTGACTAAGTCCTGCACATGTCTTGGCTCTAATGGCCGGATATTGACTAACTCTTGCTCATGTTTTTCCTTTATTGGCTGGAGGATATTCATTAAGTCCTGCACATGTTTTGCCTTCATTGGCCGCATATTTACTAACTCTTTATGACGTCCTGCCTGCATTAGCTGGATAATGAGTAAGTCCTCCACAAACATACCCTTCATTGGCCGGATATTGACTTACTCTTTATCATGTCTTGCTTATTTCTTACCTTCATTAACTGAATATTGAATAAGTCCTGCGCACTTCCTGCCTTAATTGGCCGAGTATTGACTAACTCTTGCCCATGTCTAGCTTGCATTGACTGGATATTGACTGAGTCCCTACGCTTGTTTTGTCTTCATTGGCTGCATATTGACTAATTCCTGCACATGTCTTGCTTTTATTGGCTGGATCCTGATGAAGTATTGCTCACGTCCTACCTCCATTAGCTGGATATTGACTAAGTCCTACGCATGTCTTGCCTTCATTGGCTTTTGCCTTCATTTTTCCTAACTCTTGTTCATGTCTTTCCTTTATTTTCTGGGCATTCACTAATTCCTGAACAAGTCTTGCTTTTATTGACCAGATATATACAAACTCGTTCTCATGTCTTGACTTCATTGGCTTGATATCGACTAAGTCCTGCACATGTCTTCCCTTCATTGGCCGGATATTGACTAACTCCTGCTGATATCATGTTTCATATTTTTGGATTATTTATTTTAATCTTAAGTTACTCTTAATTTTTCAATTGAAAGTATTACAAAAATTTAAATCTTAAAAACAATTTAATAGGATACAATGAATTCGAAAGTATAACCAGAATTTGAAACAATAAAAAATTACAAAAAAATTCTAAAGGATTCCGAAGATTTAAAAGGATTGAACAAAATTCAAAGAATCCAAATATATTCAACGAATTTACAGAAATTCATAAGAATTCACAAGAACTTAAAGATTTCGGAAAATTAAAAAAAAATCAGTTGATACATAAAGAATGTATAAGAATTTAAAAGACTCCAAACGTATTCAAAAAATTAAATGGTGTTCAAAGAATTCAATCCCATTCAAAAGGATTGAGAATAATTAGAAGAATCTTAAATATAGTTCAAAGAATTCAACTGAATTCTTTTTAATTTTAAATTGTTAATATAAATGTTAGTTTATACTTTATTTTTGAATTTAATGAATTCAAATCACAAAAACGATGCAACAGCTTACAAAGAACTTGAAAGGATACACAGAATTCAAAGAGTTCGAAAGATGTCAAAAGAATTGTAAAGAATTTAAAAAATTCCGAAAATTCAAAAGATTTCACAGAATTTCAAAGATTCAAATGAATTTACAGAATGGAGAAGAATTCCAAGAATCTAAATTTGAAAGAAGTTTTCCTAATGCGCGGTAGCTTCATTTTACACAAGGAGAGATTGGAGAGGCGGTCTCACACAGGAACTCTATGGCAATTGTTCTTAATATTAAGTTGGTAATATTAGCGTTAGGTAACAATTATTGAATTCAAAGGTTTCACAAAATTCTAAGCTTGAAAACAATGCAAAGGATTTCAAAGAATTCTAAAGAATATACAAAATTGAAACCAATTCGAATGATTCAGAAACATTAAAAGAATTAAAAGAATTAAAGAAAATGTTAAAAATCCGACAGTATTTAAAAAATCCTAAAAAACCATGTTCTGCACATTAAGAAATGGAAAGCAAGAGGGTGGATAAAAGCAGTTGCCTTTCCTTTGCGAATAAGAATAAATAATATAGTTTTTGTAAATAAACAAAATAAATTTGAATCGTGTAAATTATAAATTCACTTTTGAGTACTTCATGTCTTGTTAAGTAATAAGCAATTCTTTATTTGCAAGTGGAAAATTTCAAGCGGATTAAAAAAAAATGTGAATTCCAAAAATTAAAAAGAGTTCAAAAAATGTAAAAGAATTCAAAGGCGTTCAAAATAATTCAAATGATTTCAAAATAATTTAAAAAAAGGAATTGAATAGATTTCAAAGAATGGAAATGAACTTTAAAAAAGGAATTTTTCATAATTTTAAATTGTTAATTTTAATCTTAAGTTGTACCAAATTTTTTAATTCGCGGAATTCAAAAAAATTCAGGCGTGAAAAAATGCAACCAATTAAAAAAATTCAAAATATTCAAAGGATTAAAAATAATCCAAAAGTATTCTAGGAATTCAAAATAGTACAAAGAATTCAGCGGCATTTTAAATAATTTAATTCCGAAGATTCAACAGAATAAAAAATTAAAAAGAATTCAAACGAGTTCCAAAGATTAAAGAATTCAAAGAATCCAAATCTATTCAAAAATTTTGAATAAATGCTTCCTTATTTTAGGATATTAATATTAATGTTAATTGATACTTAATTTTTAAATTGAAAGCATGAAAACTATGCAACAGTTTGTAAAGAATTCTACAGTATACACAGATTTCAATGGAATTCAAATGATTCAAAAGAATTTAAAAGATGTTAAAGAATCCAAAAGTATCCATAAAATTAAAATAAAATTGTAATTTTAGGTCACTAATTTTAATTTTAAATAATAATTAATATTTAAGTTTGAATTTTTTTAATTCCAAGAGATCCACAGAATTCAAACGGTTAAAATTAATTCGAAACAATTCAAATATACAAAAAAAAATCAACAGAGTCTGAAGAATTGAAAAGAGTTAAAATATTTCAAAAGAATTGAAACAAAGAAAATTCGCGTTTTTCTAACTTCAAGTCAAAATTGTTCGTACTTTAAAACATAAAGTTACATTCCTTGTTTTTTAATATCAAGAATAATAAAATTTTTCATTAAAATATGAAAAAAGTAGGAAGTAAAAAGTAAGTAAAACTGATAAAAATTGTTGACTTCGAAATATTTAAAAAAATTGCAAGCAACTCAAATTAATTCTTCATGACGTTAATTTAAGTCGTAAGTAATACTTCATCTTCAAAATATAAAAACTAGAAGAATTCTAAAATATTTGAAGAATTCAAAAGTGTTCAAAGAATTTACAGAATACAAAAGAATGCAAAAAATTAAAAAAAAGTTTAAAAGAATTCAAAGAATTTAGAAGAAGTCAAAAAATTCAAATGTATTAAAACAAAAGAAATTCATTTTAATTTATAGTAATACTTAATATTTAAATTATAACAATTTTTTAATGTAAAGAATGCAAAGGATTTAATACAATGCAAACAATTTAAAAGAATTCGGCGAATTAATTTAAATAAATTTTTTAATTTTAGCTGTTCTTTCTTTAATTTAAATTAAAAACCAAAAAAGTAATTTAAAAGAGTTTAAAGTATTTTTAAGAATTTAGAAAACTTCAAGGCATCGAAAAGTACACAACAAAATTTAATGAATTTGTAATTTTAGGTTGTTGCCTTCAATTTTAAGTAATAGTTAATATTTGAATTCGAAAAATTTGAAAAATTCAAAGAATGCAAAAAATTCAATGCAGGAGGCTTCTCTCAGCAACCACCACTGCGAAGTGGCGCTCGCATCTTATTCCTAACGTTGCTTTCTCCTATCAGCCACATATTCAAATAAATCGAAATACATGGCTTTGCGGTGAACATTGCAAATATTAAAAATTAATAATTACTCTAGTTGACCAGGCAGACCTTCTGCATTATAATACCTGTCATTTAAAAGGCTTCCATTTCCGGTACCGATCACGAAAGAACTCTTTTTGTCAAGTGGTGTATTTTTGGCTTTGCTGGAGGAAATAAGGGTGAGTGGATGCAAAAAAGGCAGAAAGTGCGGAGATCGAGTGTAAAGAAAGAAGGGTGAGTGAAGGCAAAGGTGTGAAGGGTGAAAGTGAGTGGTTTGAAGTGAAAATTTGGAGATTGTGAAGTTTTTGAGGTTAGGAGTGAAAAAATAGTTGCTAGGTCAGGGGGACAAGAGGTAGGAAATAAAGGCGAGAAACGTCACAGAGCTTTGGTTAAGGTAGGATGCCGACGACGCGAAGTTCACAAACTGGCGCCAGAGGGCAACAGTTACTGGACGATCACACAGAGCAGAAGACCGTAGTGGCTGCAACAGCTGACGTTGCTGAAAGCATTGCAAGTGGGGGGATGGGTGACGTTGATCGCAGTGACAGCAGCGGTGATGAAAGTGCCGAGAAGTCCACCCGGGTGGGGAGGGTAGCGGATTCAGGTACGGGCAAGCAACGGGGAGGGCCCTCAAATTTACAGCGCCTTAACAAGCCAGGCAACGCGGGTTCGAACAAAAGTCTGGACGAATAGGAAAAAAAGGCAAGCGCGACTAGCTGTGAAGGGGAGGAAAAAAGGAAAAGAGTGGCTGGGGAAGATGAGGTAGAAAAGGACCAGAGATCTAGAGAAATAAAACAGTTGGAAGAGCGGGTATCAAGTCTAGAAATTAGAAATGAGCATATGGGGGAAAAAACAGAAAATAAGGAAATAGTTCAAGGGAATGAAAAGAATGTCCGAAGTGAGAATGAAACATTGAAGAAAAGACTCAGTGAGATCGAAAGAAGATTAGAAGGGGAAGAAAGGGCAAAGAGGAAAAATGACATAGTAGTCAAGGTATTAAAAGTGGAGAGTGAAACAGGAGAAGTGGAAATAGCAAATATTTTGCGAGATATTAGAGTGCAGGTAAGGGTAGAAGGAGTCAAGAGAATACGAGAGACAAAGAAAGGAAAAGAAGGAATGTTTCTAGTAAAAGTGGGGAGTGAGGAGGAGAAAAAGAAAATTATGGGAAGAAAAAAATTATTGAGAGGAAGAAGGGAAATAATTGAAGAAGATCTGACATGGAGGGAGAGGAAAAGGAGATGGCAAATAGAGCAGGGGGCTTGGGTAGAGAGGAAAAAGGGGCATATGATATGGATAGGGAGAGACAGGTTATGGATAAATGGGGAGGAATGGTGCTGGGATGAAGAATTAGAAGAATTAAGGAAAAAAGGAAAAAGTCTTGAGAAAGGTAGGGGAAGGGAGACGAAAAAGAGTCTAGAGATAAATCAGAGGGGTTTTCAAGCGGCAAAGGGAAAACAAAGTAAAGAGGAAAGAAGAGGGAGGGGAAGAGAGAAACGTGAAAATAGCTTTCTGGAATGTGTCAGGTTTGAAGAACAAGAACAAAGGATTCTGGAAGGAGTTAGAAAAGTGGGATGTGATTATGATGAGTGAAACTTGGGCAGATGAGAAGGACTGGAAGGGAATAAAAAAGATGTTACCGAAAGGTTATGTGTGGACAATGCAAGAAGCAAGAAAGGAACACGTTAAAGGGAGAGGGATGGGTGGCATGGTTTCAGGTGTGAAAAAAGAATTAGAAGTAAAAGGGAGAAAAGATGAGAACATGGAGGAAAAGGATGGAACAATGATAAGAAAAATTATAATTGGGAAAGTAGAAATAGCAGTGGTGTGTGTATACAGAAGAAGAGGGGAAGAGGAAGACTGGAGAGTAATAAGGAGATGGATGGAGGAAAAGAAGCAAGAATTGGTTTTAATAGGGGGAACTTAAATGCATGTACTGGTGAACAAGGGGGAGGGTTATGGGATGAAGAAAAGGAGGCATTTATAAGGAACTCCAAACATAGAGAGACGGACAGGGAGGAGAGGAAGTTACTAGACATGATAGGAGAAACAGGATGGTTTATATGCAATGGCAATATGAAAGAAGATAAGGAAGGGGAAATCACATTCGTAGGAAAGGGAGCAACAGTAATAGACTACATATTGGCTGAAAAAAGAATGCGGCATATGATAGGGAGTATGAAGGTAGGGAATGAGATATGGTCCGAGCACTTCCCGGACATAGTTACACTAAGAAGAGGCGTCAGTAAGCGCGGCCGAGGGAGAAAGGAAAAAGGTTGCGAAGGAAACACGAAGATGGGAATCTGGAGGGTAGATAAATTAAACGAGTTTAAACAAAAGATGGAAAAGGAGAAGGTTAGGTATGAAAAGGAGGAGGGAATAGACTCGTTAGTTGAAAGGTTGAAGGAGTCCATTGAAAAGGTAAAGGATGAGCTGGGTACTAATGAAGAAAGAGCAGGGGTAAAGAGAGGCTGGTGGGACGAGGAATGCTGGGAGATTAAAGAGAGAATAAAAGAGTGTGTGAGCAAATGGAGAAGAGGGGAAATGGAGAAGGAGGAGTATAACAGGAGGAAAAAAGAACATGAGAAGATGCTGGAAATAAAAAGACAGAAGGGAAAGGAAGAATATAAAGAAGAGGTAGAAAAAGCGATCAAAGAAGGTAGGGTGCGGGATGTGATAAATAGGGATAGAGGGGAAAGGAAGGGCGTTAACGAAGAAATGGAAATGGAGGAATGGACGGATTATTTTAAGGGTCTATTGGGGAGAGAGCAAAATAAGATCAAAGGGGAAAAGTGTAGGATAGTCCAAGGAGAAATGGAGGAAGGGAACGAGATAACAAGAAAAGAAGTGGATGAAGCAATTAATAGGTTAAAAAGAAACAAGGCGACGGGAGAAGATGGGATGGAGAACGAAGCGATGAAGTTCGGAGGAGAAGAGATTAGGGATGGGATGTGGAAGATCTGCAACAAGGTATGGAAAGGGGAAGGTTGGTCGGAAGAGTGGACGACGGGACTGGTGGTACCGCTTGTCAAGAAAGGGGAAGGAAAGAAGGTAGAGGAATACAGAGGGATCACTCTCATGTCAGTCGGCTATAAAATATATGCAGAAATCTTAAGAAATAGGTTGGAGAGTCAGGTAGAACAAAAAGAAAGTATCCCACATAATCAGACGGGATTTCGAAAAGGAATAGGAACTATAGACAACATCCACGTACTTAACTATTTAGTTAACAGAAATTTGGAGAGAAAGAAAGGGAGACTAGTCGCTTTGTTCGTAGATTTCAAAGCAGCGTTTGACTCAGTGAATAGAAAAGTACTATGGAAGGCAATGAAAGAGAGGGGTGTACAGGAAAAGTTAGTGGAGAGGATAAAGGAAATTTTTACTGAAACCAGGATTAGGGTGAAAATAGGAAAGAAAAAAGGGCAGTTCTCTCACCTAGGTTTTTGGTTTGAGGCAGAAGGAGGAAACGAGCTGCAGGTGAGGAAAAGAATTGAATGTGCGAGTAAAGTAATGGGCCAAGTATGGTGTATAGGAAAAAGAAGGTTCAAGAACGATTGGAGAATGAGGGTCTGGTTGTTTGATGCGTTGGTGTGGGTGGTGTGGTGTTATGGTGTGGAGATCTGGGGATGGAAGGAACATAGGAAAGTAGAGTATGCATGAGCGATTCCTGAGGTGGGTAATGGGGGTTAGTTGGAGTTGCCCAGGATATATGTTAAAAGAAGAGTTAGGAAGAGAAAATATGGTTACTAGACAAATTAAGAGAGCATGGAGGTGTGAAGAGAAGCTAAAAAGGGGAGAGGGAAGTAAAATTGCACAAGCATGTTTCGGTGAAATTCGGAACAATGAAGCGAGAGGTAATGTGGGAAACTCAAAATGGGAGGTAGAAAGGAGAAAAATGAGAAGGGTGTGTAATATTCGAGAACGGGTTATGGAGTGGCAGGACACAGAGTTAGAGCTATAGGTTAAACAAGGAGAAAAGAGATGGACACAGATTATAGATTCGATGTACAATAGATGGCATATGATGGTCAAAGGGTTGACGGAACCAGAATATCTGCAAAAAATAAAAAAGAAAGAAAAATGGAGTAGGGTTATACGGTTCAGAATGGGAGAAGGAGTGAGAGCATGCAGATATTGGATGAATGAAGAGGAGAATTTATGCAGAGTATGTAGATACGAAATGGAGTCATGGGCACATGTATTGGAGAGATGTACAGGAGAGGAAGAGGGACAGTTGAGTGTGGATGAGTGTGTAAGATGGATCTTGGATGGTAGTGGACAGGGAGTGATGTGGATAAAGAAATTGGATGAAGTGAGGGAAAGCAAGGGAATAGGGCAGAGCCAAACGGGTGATCCTGAAAAGGGACAGTAAACAACGAAAATTGTTTTCAATATCGTGGAAAATGCATTTTTTTTATGGTAAGAGGAAACGGAAGCCCTGGAAGCTCGCTCATTTTAGGAATTAATATCACTACTGTTACTATTGTTTATCCTACGTAATGCGAAAGAGTAGAATATAAGTAGTAGTTAAGTTAGACTAAGGGTGGAATTCTAAATATATGTACAGGGAGCGGAGGCCCTCAAACCCGTAAAAGGGAGAGATTAAATACATACATACATAATACCTATCATTTAAAAAATAATTTTAGCGCGATATTTTAATTTCCCTGTTTTTAAATTGGTGGAAAAAAATAACATGGGACGGTCAGTAATACGTGAGATCATAATGTGCTACATGACCTTAAAAGTTCGTAAAAATTGCTCCTTTGTCCTGAAGAGTATTGAATTAAAAATTAAAAAAGTATTGCGAAAAGACTAATGTATATATTGTCGAGAAAAATAATATTTTAGCCAAAAAAGTGATTTAATAATGTATTTATGTTTACACTAAAAACTCATAGAGTTATTTAAAATTTCACAAATTCCATTTTCGACTTCGACTTCAATGCCCTATAAATTATGATTGAAATGTGATTCTAATATGCGTATTCTTAAGGTAAGGTTTACATTATCAAGGAACATCTGCTATTCCTGCAAACAATTTTTTGATTACTTCATTATTTGACATTTAATTAATTAATGGATTTTGCATTTCAGCGAGTGTACCCCAAACCCTGGTGTACGGTGACCGTCATATTACTAACGTTTATCTAAACAATGTAAACATTGTGAAGTAATTGTATTTTTATTGTAAATACTTAGGCCGTTTTAATAAAAAACAATTTTACGTTTTATATATTTTGTATGTGTTAACACGTTTATCCTCACCCTCATCGTATTAGAAATAAACTAGATCTAAATATTTTAATATTTAATTTACATCTTACTTTTTATTTTCTGATTAAAATCATTTAAATAGAATCATAAAATTCAATTATTGATCAAACTTCAGGAAAAGGGCGTGTTCAGAGTTCAAATGATGCATTTTATATGATAATTTAACCATTTAATAAACAATTCAAATCTAGAAAAAAGAAACAATTGTCTTAATTTAAAGTAGATCATTTCTTGCAATTCTTATAAAAAAAAAATTTCAAACGTATTTTTTAGTTTGCAATTTGGTCACTGAAAAAAGTAAATGGCTGAAGAACCATGGTATTCTTATGTGTACTGGCCCCAACGCGTACAAGTTTAAAATACATTTAGGCATATTATACTCAAAACAAATAAGTTTTCCCATAAGACCAATCTTTTTTGTAAAAAGCCTTTTTAACCTTAGGAAGCAAAAATTTCACTTCTAGATGGATTTTCATAAAACTTGATATACATGAGTTTTTTAGGCCGAAAATTAATAATTGTTCTTTACTAGTCAACGTGCCACATTTGAAGACTAAACTAATTTTTTGTGGACGGTCTTGTTTGCATTCGCCCTTTGCTCAGTCACAAAATTCTCTAGGATTATTCTCAGTAGTTTGATTCAATTATGTGCTGTATCTTACTTAGCTTCATAAAAGACTTCTGTGTGACAAATTCAAGCTCACTTAATAGACTGATAGCTAATGAAATATTTGTGGGTCGTATTAACTACTGGTTGCCGTTTTCACTATCGTATTCCATCGGTAAACAAGTACAATAAGCCTATTTTCCAAGGGCCACTTGTGATACTGCCCGCCATTTTACAAATTAAATATGTTAAAATTCTCACGAAATCAGAACAATTGACTAATGTATGCTGAGTACTTTAAATCAGTTTTTGTGTACTACCTTTCTACCAACAACAATATGGCATCCAAATTCAAGTGGTAGTAGGGCTTAATACACAAGGGTTCAAAGTTAATGAAAATATGAAAAAAAGAACAATCAAACAATGTATGCCGAAGAGAGTTTAGAATTTATAGCCGTAGTAAAGTTTAGAAAAATTAGTTGCATGGATTCTGCATTTATACCACTGTTTGTTAATAATTTTTCAAATATGATCGGGAAGCCATAATTTAGAACAATAAACGAATGGATCCCGCTCCAAATATAACTAAGCATTATTGAATACTATTGAAATACTTAATGGCAGACATTATGTTCGGTTTTAATATTCGCTTCCAGGGTTCATTGTTAAAAAATTTGGAGTATCTTATTCAATGGCACACATTTTATAGATTCACTACTATAAATAACCAATTTCCGAAATTACATCAAATTAAAAAAAGAACAATTTCGCATGCTACTACCTTTTAATATCTATTTCATTGAGAAAATAAACAAAATCTTAAATGAAGGACACTTGAAAAAGGACTTTCTGATTATTGTTGCCTTTTATAATTTTCTGACTTCCTTTTATATTCACGAAATTACAAGTATGCGTACGCGAAAAATATATTGTTTTAGTAATTATAATATACGTAGCAATATCTAAAAATTAAACATTACCAACATGCCTTATATATGTAACAGTCAATGTAAGAAATCAGTCATTGCTGGCGTCGGTAATTGTCGGCATCGACTAACCAATGTAAAAACATAAGGTATTATACGGATGAGGAGTCCTGCACAAAAGTTAGTCCTACGTTAATGTGAGAATTTGTTTTAACCTTGTTCTGATACCCTATATTACATATTAAAATTAATGTTATTACATTTCGGTAGTTAAAAAAGTGAAAAAATTATGCAGTTGCGTTCAGAAATCCTTGATTAATTACATTTTTCTTTCGGCTCGGAGTCGAAGCTTTTGGCTGGGTTTGTCGTGACACAGGGAAGAAGGAAGTATATGGATAAGTACACGCACAGCTTACAATGATGCGTCCAAAGATATGACAACGTTGCAAACTGTGCTCGAAAAACAACATGTGATCGACCCATCGACAACATGTGATCGACCCATGATCGACCATGCATCATGTCTAATATTTGCATTGTTGCCACTTCTTCACCGTTCAATTCTTCGACCCTCAAACAGTTCAAAATTTAAATTTTGTCTACGACTTTCCTTCTAAACATAGGTGGTAAAAAATTCCAAGGTTTTCACAGAAACTCCGTACTGTGTCCTTCCATCGCGTCTCAGTTTGAAAAAAATGGTCAGAACCGTTTAAGCGTCATGCTAAAATATGTTACTCTTTCAATACCTTGTGATAGGTTTTACATGAATAAGATGCAGTTTTTGATTTTACTTATCTCAGCCCTTTCTTAATTGCACTAAACGTTAGATTACACCCTCATAAATCTACAGTCCCAATTTGAAACAAATTCTTAGGAAACAATTTCATCCGTCTAATACCTTAAGTTCAGAAATTTCCAACATTAACCGGTCATTGTCGACAATGACTAAAGCACAGCGGCCAATGTCACTTTTCTTTAATTCGTATCAATGATAATATGCTATATATTGTTTGTACAATTTTTAGAAATAAATTTGTTGTAGTATTTGACTCTTGCTCAGTCAATGCACTCTACAATTGTTTACACGAAACTAAATACAAGTGGCTTTCCGATGAAAAATGGACAAAAATTGCTTAATGTTAAAAAAATTTATAATCAAATTCACTAAGTGGATATTTTTCAGTTAATAGACTCAATTTCTTACGGGATTCAAGGGTTCTTTTCTCTGCTAATTTGCAAATTGGCAGCAACTGTTAATTGTTTAAATAATTTTCATTTACAAATGTTAGAACAGATAGAGACTTTTGCTCATAAATGTACCTATATTACTATAAACAATTTTTTTATTGTTCTGACGTACTGGAAATTATTGCGAGATAACCCTAACATTGATCAAAGAATTTTTTTGTTAAATTTAAAAAACCCTGATTGCCCCTAGCTCTGACGAATTGAAACAAAGTGACTTTCACTGCTGGGCTGTAGTCAATGTCGGCAATGACCGGTGAATTTTGGAGATTTCCGAACTTTAGTTTCAGGGATAGACATTTACTACTCAATCACGTCAATCATTATACTAAAAATCAATGCTATTTTCATCGATGCTCATACCATCGCTGTGATAATTTTCTTCATCTTCTTTTTCTTCTTCTTCTTCATCATCATTGTCATCATCAGACTTGTCTTCGTATATATGATATTCCTCACTCAATGTTTCAACGTTCTCGACATTCTCCAATTTATTCTCAGTACTTTTATTGTGAAATGATATAACAACTAAAAATGTTTTATTAAATAATAAAAAAGGGAAGTCACGTGAAATCTTGACAAAAATTCTAAACGATGTTTTCAAAATATCGAGGAAATCTTCTGTCAAATAGATTTTTATTTTCACAGGTAAGTGAGAAACATGGGTAACATAAACTCATTTTGTGTTTTGTTGTGATCGTGATGGTTGTTCTGAGTCAATTCAAAGATATTATATTTGCTTAAGTTGATAGTTGTGTATTGCCCGATTAAGAATAATAAGCTATTTAAAAAAATACGTCATCAACAACTAAGGTTATTGTACAAAACGAAATGTTAACTGCAATGGTTCAATTAAAAGATGTATAGTGAATTAATTGCGACGTAGGGCACTATGAAATTTCTGAAAAATTATTTACAGCAAAACCGGTAAGTTTTGTTTTGTGAATTTTGAGCTATATTAATATTCTTTATAAATACATTTTACTGAAAATGAAAAAATTTTTTTATTTTAAACTACTACGACGCAAATAATATTTTTTTAAGTTCCTCCATTTCGGATAACACAATCGATAGACGAATCTTGTTTTCTTTCAGAAAGCCGAAGCGTCTTGTATTTTGCACATTCTGATACTACAATCAACTATTCGTAGATGTTACTGTAAATTTGTCCTTGCAATTCTAAAAACTCGGGATTCGAAAACAGAATTCGTCTACCGATTGTATTTTTTGAAATAAACTAACTTCCAAAATTATTATTTTCGTCTTAGTATAGTTTAATCTGAAATAAAACACATTCATTCATTCTGGACACATCATTTAAATATTCCTAATTATATGTATTTATAAAGGACGTAAACATAGCTTTCAAACCTCGAACCAAAACTTACAAAACTTACTTAAATTTCCTTTCGCACAATCGCACTTGTTCATAATTTATATATTTTAAATATCCTATTCTTAATCGCTTAATCGATCAATATATAACAGTAAACTTAACTAAATATAATATCTTTAACTTGACTCATAAGACTCATGTCAACCTTCATAATAATACGCAAATTGCGGTTTTGATACGCATATTTCACACTTTACTGCAAAAACAAAAATCTATTGAACACAAAAACTTCCTCGACACCTTAAAAACATCGTTGAGAAATTTGGTTAAGATTTCATATGACTTCCCTTTTTTATTATATAATATAACATTTTTATTTGTTATGTCATTGCAAAATACACGGGAAAAGGTAGGTGTGATTAACTGCGCCCTCAAAAGTTGAAAACAACCACGTTATATACCATTATAAAAATATGCATGTTAACAATAAGTTAATTAATTATACTTAATGGCATAACCTAGTTAAATCTCTTTTTTCCGTGATGTATTGCTAATTAATTAATTTATCGAGGCGTCTTAACGATAGAATGCCAACGCACGCGGTCGACTAGATGATACTTAACGAAAAATATAAACAATAAAAATCTAACCAAGAAGTAAGCACTAGAAAGTTTTAGATCGCGGAATTGAACAAGATGAAGCCAGAAGTTAGCCAAAACTAGACATAGAACTTTCATGATTTGATGAAGCGAGTGAGCACCTTTTAATTTTGGCCAACTTCTAGCCTCATCTTACTCAATTACGCGAGCAAGACTTTCTAGCGCTAAGTTCTCAGTTAGTTTTTTATTGTTTTTATTTTTGGTTAAGTACCGTCAAGGCATGTCGCGTGCGTTGGCATCCTACCGTCAGGACGCCTCGTTATTATTATTTATTCTAATACACATCTAAGATATATGCCACTTTTTGTAAGCTATTTTTTATTATGAAATTATCTAAAAACGTGATGGCAGACATTAGTTAATTATTTTAAAACACTTCGAATTTTCAGAGGTCAAAAAAATTTTATAACAATTATTAACATCAAAAATTACATACCTATCTTACAGACAAAATTAACATAAAAATGTTTTATTGTACAAAAAGTTTCAAGTATTAGTTAGTTGTTCTAAATTATGACATTTCGTTCATGTTTTAAAATTATTAACAAATATTAGTATCACCGCAAAATGTATGCCACTAATATTTCTAACATTTAATGGGGCTACAAAATCTAAACCCTCTTCGGCATACATTAGTTGATTGTTTTATTCCACATTTTTATTAACTTTTAATCCTTGTATAATAACCCTATTATTATTTGGATTTGGATTTCCTTTTTATTTTCGGTAAAAAAGTATTACACAAAGAATGCTTTAAAGTACTCGGCATACATTAGTTAATTATTTTAATTTAGAGAAAATGTTAACATTTTCACTTTTCAAAATAAAGGATATCATCACGCGTGGCTCTTGGAAAATAGGCTTATTGTACTTCTTTTGCATATAGAACACGATGGTCAAAACGGCAACCAATAATTAATACGACCTCTAAATCTGTCATTAAATCTATAACTTCTCTCAAAGAAAAACGATCGATGAAAATCAGCGACGTGGAAAGAAACATTGTTGATGTGTCATCGACAAAAGATTTCGGACTGTGAAGCCAGAGTTAGGGCAATGGCAGTGGAGAACGCCGACCTCAAGCTACAATTATCTAAGCAAGCTGACCTGCTAGAGAAGCGCAAAAGGAAAAACAATTTATTGTTTCTTTGGAATAAATGGTGATCTAAAGTAACCCTCCTAACTTGTTTTAGATGAGGTGAAGCGTTTGATCCAGTATAAATGGCACCTGTCGTTTGGAATTAAAGCATTCGATGGCGCCAGGAGCCTTGGACAGTACAAACTTGACAAAGCAAAGAACCGCTCTACTTTATCATTCTTCAGGAATGGTAAAAGATCTAATCTACATGAATCGGACCAAAGTTTGAGGTACGAATATTTTTACGGAACACGATCTGGACCCGGAATCTGTTCAAGAGCGCAGGGCCCTTGGCCCTTGGAAAATTTCCTGACTAAGCGTGCTACTCCTACAATTCCTAACCAACCTCGTAACCGTCCTTCTGAGTGACTCATCAAGAATCAAAATGTTAAGAAGTCTGTTGGTGAGCCTCTCAGAGCATATTCGAGAAATGTAAGTGGATTTAGCTACCTATTCAGTTTAGACGAAAATCAAATCAAATTTTTGACCAATTATTCCATGATCTGTCTGGGTGAAACTTAGTTGGTAAATAAATGCGTGAAATTACCTTGATTTCCGGGATAGTACTATGTTAATTATAGCCCTGCTATTATGGAACAAAGCAAGGGCCAAAATAGTGAAGGTCTGGTTACTCTAGTTAAAAATAGTTAAGCTCTACACAGTGATTTTTTATTTTTCACCATCTGCGGACACTGAATTTTGTATTGACTCGTGACACAATATTTTTTGTTCACATGACAGCAAATTTTCTTCAAATTTTAATGCTCTATTATTAAGCAATTTTATTGCTCGGGTTGCCTCTCTAAATTGCATGCACAAGATAATAAATACATATTTTGTGTTAGAGAGGAAATCTCTTGACCCTTAATTAAATCGGTGAGGAAAAAATCTATTATAATTACTCGAACCTCTTACTAGGCAGTAAGTACCTGAAAATTCTAAGAGATGGCATTAGTATTCACTAATGTGAACCATTTTTGTCGAGCTTGATCCTTCAACTGACGCCTGTCAAAACTTCAGCCATTTATGTTTACGCATTTACAAGTTACAGCACTGAGAAGCGACTAACCTCCGAGTTATTTTTAATATGGAAAAATCTGAGTTTCAAGTTTTGATCAAACACTACTATCTTCGCAAGAAAACGATATCCGAGACTAAGGCAAAGCTGGATAAGTATTACCCGGACTCTGCACCGTCGATTAGAACGATTCATAAGTGGTTTACCGAGTTTCGTTGTGGCCGTACGAGCACAGTTGATGCTGAACGACCTGGGCTCCCAAAAGAGGTCACTACACCAGAAAATGTCGAAAAAGTCCATGATATGATGTTGAATGATCCCAAAGTGAAATTGAGAGAGGTAGCTAATGCTGTAGGCATATCATTGGAACGCGTGGGCAATATCGTGCATTCAGTTTTGGGCATGAAGAAGCTCGGCGCGCGATGTGTTCCGCGTTTGCTCACAGTGGACCAAAAACGAATTCGTGTGACAACTTCCCAGCAGAATTTGGCATTATTTTCGCGTAAGCCGACCGAGTTTTTGCGCCGATTCATAACCATGGATAAAACCTGGATTCACTACTACACTCCTGAGTCCACGCAACAGGCAAAACAGTGGGTTCCAGCGGGCCAAAGTGCTCCGAAGCGTCCAAAAACGCAACAATGGGTCGGAAAGGTTATGGCCTCCGTATTTGGGGATGCACATGGCATAATATTCGTGGACTATCTTGAAAAAGGTAAAAGCATAACCGGAGCAAACTATTCATCATTATTGGACAGATTGAACATCGATATCGCCGAAAAACGACCGCATTTTAAGAAGAAAAAACCGCTTTATCATCACGACAATGCGCCTGTTTATTCATGCTTAGTTGCACAAGCAAAATTGCATGAAATCGGCTTCGAATTGGTCCCTCAGCCACCGTATTCACCAGACCTGGCCCCCAGCGTCTATTACTTATTCCCTAACCTGAAGAGATGGCTCACCGGTAAGCGTTTTTACTCAAATGAGGAGCTCATAGCTGAAACAGAGGCGTATTTTGGAGATCTTCCGATCGAGTACTTTTCGGACGGTATCAAAAAGTTAGAAAATCGTTGGACTCGCTGTATCGACCTAAAAGGAAAGTATGTCGAAAAATAAAACCGACTTTGTCCTAAAAAACGTCTCAGGGTTTCACTTTTCAGGGACTTATCAGACTGCCTAGTAACTTTATTCTGTGCAATGGTAGTCCCCTCTCTGACAATCCCGGTCATCTTACATATCTGGCGGGTACTGGACACAGCACTATTGACCTCTGTTGCGTCAGCATCAGCTTGCTCCATTCAGTAGATAATTTTAGAGTTCTGAACCTATAAAATCAATGTAACCACCTTATTATAATAATTAACACAAGCAAACTAATCCCACCTTGTTTTTACCAATCCACTTCGAAAAAGACAATTGATTCTACTGTAATACAACATTCATAAAATGGAAAGAAGAAGGTGAGGAAGCCTTTTTAATTTATAATCGCAGTGCCACCTATTTGCATAAATAATAACAATACAGACGAATTATACCATAAGTTTATACTCGCAATAAAGATAGCCGCGCCGAAGGCAGATATGCTGATCTATAGGAACTCTACTCAAAATCTTAAATCGGCGGATCATGAAAATTCTTGTTTCAACTCAAAGGACGCTCATCGTATGAAGCTCGCTTCTACTATCTAAGAGCTTGCAATTCATATAGATTGAAAATTAAAGAAACAAAGGCAGAGATTTGCAAACACGATTATCGTGCCTGCAGAATACAGACTACAGGCTGTAGAATAAAGACGACATACTACAGACATACAGACACCTTCGTACAAATGTTTTTTTTTTACTCAGGGGGTCTCAGAACGTGAAGATTTGATAAAAACCAACAAAGTGAAATTTTACATAAAATCAATATCTTCTTAATAGGATGAGAATGTAAAAAAATAAAATGTTAAGAACAACAGGGTTTTCGTAAAACATTGAGAACTTTTGGAACTAAGCCGGAGTATATAAATGTAGTAAGTTCTAGCGAGTGATTTGATTTTTATCGTCAGCTCTTTCTATCCCGGTTTGTATCAGATTGTAATTATATTTGAGTGCTCAAATCTTTCTTGACACCGAATTTTCGTGGATGCAACTGCAGCAATCCTGTCACATTGTAAACTGAATAAAGCTGCGGGTCCTAATGATATATAAAAAGGCTTTTTTAAAAGGTTGACTCCGGAACGGGAGCATTATTTTGCTTAGTCTTTTTAATGAAGCTTTTAATACTGAGAGGGTTCATTTTCAATGGTCTGTGGTCGACATGTTAAATTTTTGGAAATACGATACGGAAGACGAAAAGAAATCAAGAAATGAGAAAGAAAAGTTGTTCAACCAAAAAAGATCTTCAAATTTGTTATAAACCCTTGTTATACAAATTTACAGAAAACAAAAAAATTGCTTTTGTAAAGGGTCAACAAGTATTTTTGGTTCAAATCGTAAAAAATAACATAGAAAATAAAAAAATTATATTTATGGAAAAATGACACAGGTTGCAATAAAATGTTTAATAACAAAATTCTATTTTAAAATTTTCATCAGAGTACGAAAACAAGAACAGAAATACATATTTTTCGAATGATTTGAAAAATGTATACTTTATTTTGCAATACCTGAATAAGCAATACCCAGCCGAGGTACATTAATAAATGCAATATACCTTTAATATAAAAGTGTTTAACATAATTTGCAAAAGGTCAGATTTTGCAATAAATCTAGTGCGAAGCACGAAAAACGCGATGGTAATTTGTTCATTAAAGACGAAGGAGTTTCGATAAAAGGGAATTCACAATCACCATATTACAGTTGTCGATGTGATGATCTTGAATTTTAAAAGGCCTCTCTGCAAATGTGGGGAAAATATAAAAGCCGAGCGCGTAGCGCGGTGTAAATACGTCATCGAGAGCAGATAGAAAATATTTTCCAATTGAAAATAATTTTAGTACTAGTACATAATATTGTTATTATTACTGATAATAATGTTTAAACAGCAAACCTGTGTTATTACAAAACAGTTTTACTTAAAACAACTTTGTAGACAGTTTGCGGTTTTGTATGTATGTTTCAAATTTCTGGCTACGACGTATGTGCAAGAAAAACTATTCAGGTGCATCATCTGATTCCGATTAAAGACTCAAAAACATACTTGTAGATTAGTTATATACAGTACTGATTACGTACGTTTTATAATCGCGTCACTTAAGAGCAATCCTCGTAATCGAATTTTATGAAACCAAATAAAACCGACCAAACTTTAATTTTTTTCTCCGTTACGTTATATTCAGCAGTCAGTAAATTTGTTTATGCTAAGTTCGTTTCTGACAGTTGCGCAGCTCAATATTATGACTTAATAAAAAAAAATATTCTAGGAACTTGCCACGGACACGAACTACTCCAGGTGTAGATTATTCTTTATGTCTTTATGTTAGGTTTCTTGATCCCTAATATTATATTTCCTCTTTCTTTCAAGTTTGTCAGCGTTTCTAGACTCTAGAGATATTTTTTTCATAAGTTATTTGCGCATTAAATAAAGATAGGCATTTTTAATTAAATATATTATCTGTAAGGAAGCAGTAAATCAAATTTAAAGTCAAGACAGAATAATTACAAGCATAGATAATGTATGAAATTACAATTGTATACCTGCATCTTCTGCGCATAAAGCGAATAAAGAAAGAAAAATTTTAATTGAGGCTGTTTAAATAAAATTTAAAAAATTGCGAAGTTAGTGGAACACTCAAGCTTTATCTCTAAGATTTTCTAAATCGGGATTAAAGATTCAAAAACTCACTTTAAAATGTTCTAGTCGCACATACATGCTGCTGTCATTTTGCTTGGTGGGCATTTTAAATTTAAATGAGCAATTCAATTTGTCATTTTTTTCTTGACAAGTCCAAATGAGCCGCCGGGTGCAAAAACCAGCTCGAAGCTCGAACACGCATAACGAATCGTCCGCGCGTTTCAAAAATAGAAAACTTTCAAAATAAGATTTAAAAAAATGTAGAATGGCAGATAATAAGGAAATAAAGCTTTTTTCATTGGAAATTTCGTTAGCAAAAGTTTATTTTTAATAATAAAAGCGAAATACCGAATAAAAGTTTCTCTCTGTTTTATTTAAGTTTTAAGACTTAAATCATTCTAACTCAGTTAAATCTTATTGAAATGAGTTTCTATATATAGAACTGATCTAACATACTATAGCGATGCCTAAGGATTCATGGAACAATTAAAAATCGATTTTCGTTTAATAATATATAATTGCAAATTGAGGTAATTCGATAATTGTGTATACTTGGTTTCACCGAGAAAAAGTATCTAGGTAACTTCGAGTTTCAAACAACTTCCAATAAGTGATTTGCTAAAAAAATTTAAATGAAGTTTTTTGTTAATCTCATATCGATTCGTTAGAAATGGACTGAGATATTCATAGTTGTAAAAAGTACTCGACGTCTGCCCCCGTCTTTAAGTTAACTAATGCATCGCGAGGACTGTTCTGCCAGGCAGCCTTCACGCGCGGGCAGACGTCAAGTTTTTTTCAAATATGAATATCTCAGTCAATTTTTGACAAATCGATATGAGATTTTCCAAAAAACTTCATTTAATATTTTTGGAAAAATCATTCACGGAAAGTTGCTTGAAATTCGAAGCTACCTGGATACTTTTTACCGTGGAAACGAGAGAAAATACAATTAACGACTGACCAGATTTCGCAATTAAATGTATTCAACAATGAATGATTTTGAACTTTTTCATGAATTCTCACGCATCGCTATAGTATTTTGAATAAAAAGTTTAATTCCTTATTCTCTACAATAAGTTTATAAAATAAGGAGATAAAACTTTTTCATATTAGAATATTTTTAAATAATAAATGCAAAATATCGAATAAAAGTTTCTCTTTCATTTACTTAAGTATTAAATAAATTTAGCATTGAACAAATTGACTGAGGTATGCATATTTGAAAAATATATAAAAATGGACCGGTAACGTTTTGGGGAGAACTGAAATGGGCTCTAGAGAGAGAAAAAATATATGAGACGTAGACCTGCCTTTATCTATTTCAGGAATCTGTCAAGTGAATTGGTGGTCCCGGGTATTGCCTAAATATTCTGTACGGTTAATTAAAAAAAAAGGTAAACAATACATTCGAAATTTGTAGTCATAATAAATTAAATTTTGAAGAACATTCATTTAAAATAACCTGTTACAGATAGATTATTTTAAAAACTTGGTAACCTTAAATTCTTCTTGAAATTGGATTGAAAATTGTACAATAATAATCGTTTTTTGAGTTCGAAAATAATGTAAAAACTGTCAAAAATTTGAACAATATTTCTACAACATAAAAAATAACCATTTGTGTTGCATAGACACAAAACTTCATATTTTGAGGTTATGTTTTTGTTGTAACATTTTTTATTTTACTGTATTCAATAACTTTACTTACGTATGAAAACATATCCCCATATTAACGTGTTGACAGCGCCCACTAACTACACAGACTGCCACCATTTTTTATATTTATTTACAATAAATTATAAATAAATCGAATCTGAAAAGTGCGATAAACGTCACATTATTGGGGCACTTGTGACACAAACCACGGTCCTGCGCTGCGCCAAACTTCACACAACGAAAATATTCTCGACCAATCAGCTTTATCTAGAAAGAGATAGGTGTACGTCTCATATGTTTTTTCTCTCTCTAGAGCTCATTACCGTTCTCTCCACAGCATTACCGGTCCATTTCTATATGTCGAAGTTACCTTCATACTTTTCACCGACGAAAGCAAGAAAACACAGTTAGCGACTTAACTCATCTTTCCATTAAATATTATTGTGCAATGAGCGAGTTTTAAATTTTTCATGAATTCTTGGGAATGGCTATAGTATTTTGAATAAGTCCTATAAATATTCACTCATTCCAATAATGTTTAGTTGAGTTAGCACGATTCAAGTTTTTAAACCTCATTAAATCACAGCGAAACTTTTCTTCGATATTTCGCTTTTATTATTAAAAATAAAGGTTTGACAAACAATACGTTTACGCGTGTTCGAGCTTCGGGGCGTGTTCGAGCTTCGGGCTGGTTCTTGTAACCGGCGGCTCCAATGATTGGCAAATGAAATAGTATCACTTTAATTTGAATAAATAATGAATTTATTTTTAAAATAATAAGCGTGGTCCCGGAAAAAGTAAACTATACAAGTGATAAACGGATGCTGCTGTGAACTCGTCGATAATAACACAGCCAAACAAAAAAAAAGGAAATTGTGCGGATCTGGTAACAAGACACACGTATTCCTATGGATTTTGGGGCGCTGAATTCAAATTCGGTATCAAAAATCACCCATCACGTCGTCGTTGAGCTATAAGCTCAAAAAATGACGAAAAATCATGCCCTGAGGCAAATAAATTTCAAAATAATGCCAGTGATGCAAATTTTCACTTCAAAAACATGTCGACAACTGTG
>NC_046662.1:140712554-140734758 GCF_010883055.1 Belonocnema kinseyi
ATATTTTCCCAGTAGCAAATGTGTGCTACATCGAATGGGTCAACTCGAGCCTAACCTAGAAATAAATCTAACCTAGCCTAACCTAATCTAACCTCACGAAACGCAATTAAAATGATTGTGTTGTACCGTTGTGTTTCCGGTACCGTTTGAATCAGCTTGGGCTCAACCTGCAAAGAGGTCAAACCTATCCTAACCTGAAAAAACCTGACCTACCCTATCCGATCCCGCTGGCAACCCTGTTCTTACATTTTAATTGATACAAACATACATGTTATATACATGATACATACATAGTATATTTATTTAATTTCTCCCACTTTCGACTCAACATCTCATTTCACGTTGACATGAACTTGTTTTTTTAAGTATATGATAGAATAATTAGTTTAAAAATTATTATTTAACTCGAATCGAGATTCGTGAATAATTTAAATAAATAATTTAAAGGAAAATTTCAAAATTGTTATCAATTATTATAAGCGAGTTCACAGCAGCATACATTTGTCTCTTGTACACTTTTCCTCTTTCGAGACCACGTTTATTCCATTTAGAAGAAATGAATTAGTTATTTAAATTAAAGTAAAATGTATCACGTATTTTGTGAATGGCCCATTTAACACTTTGACTTTTTAGCAGTTACCGTATTTTTTCGGAAAATCAAGGATTTCCTAAATGTTTTGCTACGAGGAACCCCCTCCCATAATCTAGAACATGTACAAAACACACTTATAAAACCTTAATTTTGATTTATCGAATCTTACTGATAAAGTTTGAGTGCTACGGAAATTTTGAAGTATTTTTGGACACCATTTCAACAGCCTTGAATGTATTATCTATAAAAAAGCAATAAATCATAATTATTTTCCTCACTATTTAAAATATCGAAAAGTGATACGAGAGAGATTGGAATACGCGCAGCGCCAACGAGACAATTCGAATGCGATTAAAGTGTAGTGAAAGAAGGATATAAACGAAACATAATTCATTACAATTTCTTTGTGTACAAAATATGTATCTGGCCCAATGAAACGGAATTTCTTTGCCAACAATTTTTTCAACCTATAAATATGTGAATTTATGGATTTCTGTATATTATTCTATAAATATGTCTCATAAGGAAATGATAAAAACAGCTTGATTTAATAGTATTTATTACAGATAAATCTCTGAAACCGCATTTATATCCGCCGTCCGAGAACGTAAAAATTCACTCATATCCTCTCGTAAGGGGCTCGCACCAATGCTGCTTAGCGAAGGGGAAACGGCCGCGCTGCCCTCTGATTGGTTTGTTTGTCACGTGTTACTGCAAGATGGAAGATACCTATCGGATATAAATGAGAGTTATGTAGGGATATAAGCGCGAGCGGATATATGTGAGGGAGGATATTATCGCGGTTTCAGTGTATATTTTACATAATATCGTGGGAAATATTTCTGGCTTAAAGTATTTTTACAGTTGTAGATAATTAATTTTTCTTAATAAGAAAAGAAATGCTTTCGCAGAAACATGTTTTACAATTCGCGAACAACAATAGTAGAGTATGTAAATGCTCAACATACATGGAGAGCAAAAAACGGCCGCTGTCACCGCGACTCATGATGCTGATGGGGGCTAAGGGGAAAGATTACTTCAAAATTCTCAAGAATATATGAAAGTGACGTGTTCACGTCAACCATGCGAGTGCTTCATAGCGATCATGCACGTGAATCACAGTTCAGACTTTTACAGCAGCCAACCACTGCGATCACAGTGTTCAGAATTATTTTCACGCGCGAAAGCACTTTATTGTCGCAGCGATGAGAACTATTTTGACCACAGTCCTGGCAACCGTTTAGGCTTTATGCATCAGCTGATCGTAACAATGTAAATCGATTGATTGACGTCGTTTTGCGTCTGTTCATCGATTGATGGTAAGTGATCCACTTATTATCATAATTTGAGTAAAAAATAATATGTCAATAATATTTAAGTGATGTAAATGTTCATTAATGAATTTTATTTTCATTTTTTAATGCTTAATGTTGGAAAATATTTAAAGGGTAGCAAACCAAAAGGATCTATGACAATATTAACTTGAAATAACCTTGGAGCTTAACGCCAAATTCAGCTTCAAGGTCACCATTCAGATCCTGGACAAGAACCCTGAAACTTTTGTCTGAAACATTTCTCATGAAAACGCATTTTTTCGCTGATCAGCCGTCTAGCCTTTGTTTGAGTTTATGCGATCCTGGAATGACCTTAAAGAACATCGGGTCACTTGACCTTGATGCATATATAAACGTAAAATTTTACGTTCTTTCGATTAGCAGTGTCAAAAATAGGAGTTTTCATTTGAAAAATAAACTTTTACCTTGAAATAACATTGAAGGTCAACGCCAAGGTTAGCTTCAAGGTCACCATTCAGATCCTCGTCCAAAACCCTGAAACTTTTGTCTGAAACATGTCGCACGAAAACGCATATTTTCGCTGTTAGAGGGGGGGGGGGTCCGATACTTTTTGATGACCCTGTATATCTTTAACACTATTTTGATTACATTTTTTTCGCGAATGAAAACCAAAAATAGTTACATAAAAGAACTTCATATTGAAAAAGAAAATTTTTTAAGTTTTAGGTAAGGATGGGACTGGTGTCCTGGCACTTTACTTAAAACAATTTAAGTTCTTTCATTTTCATTATTAAGAAACGCTAAAGATGGGTAGTACTACTAGTGAAATATCCGAAAATCACAAAAGTTGAACGAACACGGCATAGGGATTCAGTGCAGCATGTCCCGTGAAATACTGCGGCATATCTACGAAATAGCAAAAGGAATAGCAACAGGAAATAGCAAAAGGAATCTAGTAGACGTGAGCATGATTTCTTTTAATCTTTCGATAATTTATAAATTTAAAAAATCGTGTGAAATATGGCAGCTTAACTCTCAAAAAGTTGGTCTCATTCAAAAAGAAGGAAACCGATTCAATATAATCTTGCTTGAAATGGTCATTAGAGTACATGGCAGATTCGAAGCTGCTTGAGAAAATGACCGATTGACATAGTCGCAAACCGATTCTGTTTTAACTTTCTGAATCTGCAGATGACAGATACTTTCTTTTTTCTGGTTACCGGGATGTGTAATTCGTTTTTAAATAATTTGTGGGCCAATAACCCTATTTTTATAAATATGTCACTTAGCAGCTATTTAACTGCCACCCTTCAAATATTTTCCAACAATGAGCATTAAAAACCAGACGCAAAGGAATTCAAGCAATCTGTTTACATTATTACGATCAGCTGATGCATAAAGCCGAAAGGGTTGCCAGGAGTATGATCAAAACGGTCCTCATCGCTGCGACATCACAGTACTGTTGTGCGTCAAAATAATGCTGAACACTGTAATAGCAGTGGTGGCTGCGATGAAAGTCCGAAGTGTGATTCACGCGCGTGGTTAACGTTAACACGTCACTTTCACACATTCTTGAGAATTTTGAAGCACTTTTTTTCTGTCGCGCGCATCAGCACCGTGCGTCGCGGGTACCGCAGCCTTTTTGTTCTCTCCGTGTATTATGTAAGGAGTTTCCAGTGAGGCTAAAAAAGTCTGTAGAAAATTATAAGAAATGTCTCTCTGCGAAAATTACTCTGTCCCAACAGCTCGGGCCATGTTGATAGCCACCTGCGGCACATGGCACTATAACCTAAGAAATACCAAACATATTTTTACAAAAATATCTTTCTAGGGACAATCCAAGTCCACATTCAGAGGCGGCCGATGCTTAATTTAAGCTACAGGCGGAAGCTAATTTGGCTTGCTTGGCGACTTCAATTCGCGCATTCGTTTCTTGCCCTAAGCGTCCTGCCATCGTAGGAGGAGCAGGCGGTCGCCTGCTTCGTCTTCGCCTTAACTCGACCCTATCCACATTTTTTGTATACAGTTTTATATCCACAGAAAAGCGATAACGCATTTTTGTAATTAGCATTTCAGAAAATGTGACACACTGTTATAGGGTCGATTAGATAGCCGCCTTATGATTTATTTCTTAGTAAATACATGAATGAGAAAAAAACTAGAGATAGATAAGTGTGCCTTAAAATGTTACGGAAAAATTTAAATCGTATTGTCACGCACTATGCGCGTTAGAGTGGATAGAAAAACGCGTTTTTTGTAATGCAATTCTAATAGCGCGGAAAACTTGCGCATATGCGTCATTATAATGGGGAAGATAAAAAAATTAATTTTCTCAAAATTTAAAATCGCGCAGAAGGCTTGAAGTTACCAAAAAAGTCAAAATACCGGTAATTTGGAAAAACATGAATCACATGTATAAATAAAAAGCTTCTAATACTTTTTTCGAACTTTTGGTTGGTGAGCCTCTCAGAGCATGTTAGAGAAATGTAAGTGGATTTAGCTACCTATTCAGTTTAGACGAAAATCAAATCAAATTTTTGACCAATTATTCCATGATCTGTCTGGGTAAAACTTAGTTGGTCAATAAATGCGTGAAATTACCTTGATTTCTGGGATAGTAATATGTTAATTATAGCCCTGCTATTAAGGAACGAAGCACGGGCGAAAAATAGTGGAGCTCTGGTTACTCTAGTTAAAAATAGTTTAGCTCTACATAGTGAATTTTTATTTTTCACCATCTGCGGACACTGAATTTTGTATTGACTCACGGCAGAATATTTTTTGTTGACTTCACAGCGAATTTTCTTCAAATTTTAATGCTGTATTATTAAGCAATTTTATTGCTCGCATTGCCTCTCTAAATTGCATGCACAAGATAATAAATACAAATTTTGTGTCAGAGAGGAAATCTCTTGACCCTTAATTAAATCGGTGAGGAAAAAATGTATTATAATTACTCGAACCTCTTAACTTTATTCTGTGCAATGGTAGTCCTCTCTCTGATTATCCCGGTCATGTTACATATCTGGCGGGTACTGGACACAGTACTATTGACCTCTGTTGGATCAGCATCAGCTTGCTCAATTCAGTAGATGATTTTAGAGTTCTGAACCTATCAAATCAATGTAACCACCTTATTATAGTAATTAACACAAGCAAACTAATCCCACCTTGTTTTTACCAATCCACTTCTAAAAAAACATTTGATGCTACTGTAATACAACATTCATAAAATGGAAAGAAGAAGGTGAAGAAGCCTTTTTAATTTATTATCGCAGTGCCACCTATTTGCATAAATAATAACAATACAGACGAATTACACCGTAAGTTTATACTCGCAAATAAAGATAGCCGCGCCGAAGGCAGATATGTTGATCTATAGGAACTCTACTCAAAATCTTAAATCGGCTGATAATGACAATTCTTGGTACAAATCAAAGGACGCTCATCGTAAGAAGCTCGCCTCTACTATCTAAGAGCTTGCAATTCATATAGATTGAAAATTAAAGAAACAAAGGCAGAGATTTGCAAACACGATTATCGTGCCTAAAGAATACAGACTACAGGCTGTAGAATAAAGACGACATACTACAGACACACAGCCACCTTCGTAAAAATGTTTTTTTCTGACTCAGGGGGTCTCAAAACGTGAAGATTTAATAAAAACCAACAAAGTGAAATTTTACATAAAATCAATATCTTCTTAATAGGATGGGAATGTAAAAAAAAAGAAAATGTTAAGAACAACAGGTTTTTTTTGTAAAACAGTGAGAGCTTTTGGAACTATGCCAGAGTATATAAATTTAATAAGTTCTAGCAAGTAATTTGATTTTTATCGTCAGCTCTTTCCATCCCGGGTTTTATCAGATTGTAATTATATTTGGGTGCTCAAATCTTTCTTGACACCGAATTTTCATGGACGCAACTGCAGCAATCCTGTCACATTGTAAACTGAATAAAGCTGCGGGTCCTAATGATTTATAAAACGACTTTTTTAAAAGGTTGACTCCGGAGCGGGAGCATTATTTTGCTTAGTCTTTTTAATGAAGCTTTTAATACTGAGAGGGTTCATTTTCATAGGTCTGTGGTCGACATGTTAAATTTTTGGAAATACGATACGGAAGACGAAAAGAAATCAAGAAAGGAGAAACAAAAGTTGTTCAACCAAAAAATATCTTCAAATTTGTTATAAACTTTTGTTATAAAAATTTACAGAAAACAAAAAAATTTGCTTTTGTAAAGAGTCAACAAGTATTTTTGGTTTAAATCGTAAAAAATAACATAGAAAATAGAAAAATTATATTTATGGAAAAATTACACAGGTTGCAATAAAATGTTTAATAACGAAATTTTATTTTAAAATTCTCATCAGAGTCATTTGAAAAATGTATACTTTATTTTGCAATATCTGAATAAGCAATCCCCAGCCGAGGTACATTAATAAATGCAATATACCTTTAATATAAAAGTGTTTAACATAATTTGCAAAAGGTCAGATCAGGTCAGGCATTTTTAATTAAATATATTATCTGTAAGGAAGCAGTAAATCAAATTTAAAGTCAAGACAGAATAATTACAAGCATTGCTAATGTATGAAATTACAATTGTATACCTGCACCTTCTGCGCAACAAACGAATAAAGAAAGAAAAATTTTAATTGAGGCTATTTAAATAAAATTTAAAAAATTGCGAAATTAGTGGAACACTCAAGCTTTATCTCTAAGATTTGATAAATCGGGATTAAAGTTTCAAAACCTCACTTTAAAAATGTCTAGTGACACATGCATGCTGTTGTCATTTTGCTTGGTGGGCATTTTAAATTTGAATGAGCAATTCAATTTGTCATTTTTTTCTTGGCAAGTCCAAATGAGCCGCCGTGTGCAAAAACCAGCTCGAAGCTCGAACACGCATAACGGATGGTCCGCGCGTCTCAAGAATAGAAAACTTTCAAAATAAAATTAAAGAAAAAGTAGAATTGCAGATAATAAGGAAAAAAAGCTTTTTTTATTGGAAATTTTGTTGGCAAACATTTATTTTCAATAATAAAAGCGAAATACCGAATAAAAGTTTCTCTCTGTTTTAATTAAGTTTTAAGACTTAAATCATTCTAACTTAGCTAAATATTATTGAAAGGAGTTCATATATATAGGACTGATCCAACATACTATAGTTAACTAATGCATCGCGAGGACTGCTCCGCCAGGCAGCCTTCTCGCGCGGGCAGACGTCAAGTTTTTTTCAAATATGAATATCTCTGTCAATTTTTGACGAATCGATATGAGATTTTCCATAAAACTTCATTTAATATTTTTGGACAAATCATTCACGGAAAGTTGCTTGAAATTCGAAGCTACCAGGATACTTTTTACCGTCGAAACGAGAGAAAACACAATTATCGACTTACCAGATTTCGCAATTATATTTTATTCAACAATGAACGATTTTAAACTTTTTCATGAATTCTGAGGCATCGCTATAGTATTTTAAATAAAAAGTTTAATTCCTTATACTCTACAATAAGTTTATAAAATAAGGAGATAAAATTTTTTCATATTAGAATATTTTTAAATAATAAAAGCAAAATATCGAATAAAAGTTTCTCTTTCATTTAATTAAGTATTAAATAAATTTAGTATTAAATAAATTGATTGAGGTATGCATATTTGAAAAAAAAAATATAGAAATGGACCGGTAACGCTTTGGAGAGAACAGAAATGGGCTCTAGAGAGAGAAAAAATATATGAGACGTTGACCTGCCTTTATGTATTTCAGGAATCGGTCAAGTGAATTGGTGGCCCCGGGTATTGCCTAAATATTCTGTACGGTTAATTAAAAAAAAGATAAACAATACATTAGAAATTTGTAGTCATAATAAATTGAATTTTGAAGAACATTCATGTAAAATAACCTGTTACAGATAGATTATTTTAAAAACTTGGTAACCTTAAATTCTTCTTGAAATTTGATTGAAAATGCTACAATAATAATCGTTTTGTGAATTCAAATATAATGTAAAAACTGTCGAAAATTTGAACAATATTTCTATAACATAACAAATAACCATTTGTGTTGCATAGACACAAAACTTCATATTTTGAGGTTTCGTGTTTGTTGTAACATTTTTTATTTTACTATATTCAATAACTCTACTTATGTATGAAAACATATCCCTATATTAACGTGTCGATAGCGCCCACAAAATACACAGGCTGCCACCATTTTTTATATTTATTTACAATAAATTATAAATAAATCAATTCTGAAAAGTGCGATAAACGTCACATTATTGGGGCACTCGCGACACAAACCACGGTCCTGTGCTGCGCCAAACTTCACCCAACGAAAATATTCTCGACCAATCAGCTTTATCTAGAAAGAGGTAGGTCTACATCTCATATGTTTTTTCTCTCTCTAGAGCTCATTACCGTTCTTTCCACAGCATTACCGGTCCATTTCTATATTTCGATGGGCTGAGCAGTCCTCGCGATGCATTAGTTAACTTTAAAGGCGGAGGCTGACGTCGAGTACTTTTTCCAAATATGAATTTCTCAGTCAATTTCTAACGAATCGATATGAGATTTTCCAAAAAAAACTTTATTTAACATTTTTGAGCAAATCAGACCCAAGGAATCAAGAAACAGATCTTGAGAACTAGAGCATTTTGAACTCCACAATTTGCATTCCAGCATTAAAGTTGGTGAATGCATCTTTTTAAAACTGAGCTGCAAAATTTTTTCAACGGAGCGCGACCCAGATCTTCCAGATTATTTACATTTTGCACATACTGGTCCAACCCTTCTTTCTTTTCCAATCCTTTAACGTAGACTGCACTAGCGCCGCCTAGTGTATCTCGGATTATAAGCCTTACTTCTTTATAGGGTATGTCACCGTAGCCAACTCCTTACGGATAAACTGGTTAATGGGCTTCTGGAATCCTTGTACGTCGACGATGCACTCCAGATCGATGGAAAGTGAACTTTGTTGCTGAAATCATCTCTGTTTTATACCTTTTCCCCGCATCACCACTCGCATTACCCTTTCTTCTGTCATTTTTCCTACCATTATTATCTTAAATAAACTCTTTCACGCTACCACTAAGGGGCTGGTACTGAATTATACAATCATGTATAATTGGACAGTAGGCTAAAATTTCAGCAGGTAAATTGTGTGTATATTCAAATTCCAAACGAGCGTCAAAGGAGGCTTGTTTGAGAAACTCCATTTTGTTTCAAGCAATCAATATGGCTAAGAGGAGCGTATTCTTTGAAATCACTTTTCTTCAACATTGGTTCAGGCTCTCTACCGTAGTAGGCTGTCTGAAAGTTTGAACACATCTCATATAGTAGCGCAAACTAATTATAGCCAAGTCCAGATTTAAATTACCATACAGATAGTACTGTGAATTGATTAGCACCTTGACATTGTTTATAATGCAGCCCATATATGTCTTGAGGTGCTGGGAAGGAGGGGATATTCATACAATTCTCATGAGAGAAAACACATGGTTGTGAGAAAATCTTGTCCAATCAAGTTCAGCAACTGTATCTTTTTCTGATCTGAAGCCATTACACATGGTATCATCCACTCTACTTTATGAATCGAGATCCTGAATTGCTCTTCACTTCCTGGCGGTTGTCGGGCTTGAACAACAGCATTTAAGTCGCTGCGAGATCTTGTCAGTAAGACTTCATGCTTTGCGTTTACAACGATCTTTCAATAGTCCTCAGCAAATCTTAGGACCATGATTAGTGTAATAATGAGACATAAGTACTAATGAAATTGACAATCTTGCAATGATAATCCTCAATACCATTGAGTTCATAGCGAACTTCATCAAACTGATAGAAGATGCATTTTCTCATTAGTATTGTACCAGTAACAGCTATAACACTATCAGGCCTTGTTAGGCTGCCGTACACATGTAGTGAACTCTGGCTGGGTAGTATACACAAATCTTGATTCTGTACAGCAATTTGAATTTTTTCGCTGTTGTTAAATGTTGATAAGGAATAAGGCTGAGATGCGTAAATCTCACAGTGAGCTTTAGATTCATCAAATCTCTCTGGTGCTAGATTGTTTAGTATTTCTTCCATTTTCGTTGTGACAAACGGAGGTAATAAATATCTTGAATGGACGCTTCAGTTTCTTTTTTCACGAGATGTTAGCATCTTGCGTGTTGCTTAAGAACTGGTTTGCATTTGGCATGTTGATGCTTTTATATAGACTCATTTGCGATTGTGCACGATACTAATTAGGATAATTTGCCGTGTAGTCTTATTGTTATAACTCCTCCTCGAAAATTCGTCAAGTCACCGTCATGATCAAATATGCGGAATTGAATGTGATATATTGTCTTTACGGGGATTGGAAGGTAAATGAATTGTGACGACACTGCAACAATCTTATATCATGGTGGTACAATAGGAAAGAATTAATTGATCGTGTGCACTTTGCGATTGTTGATGTAAAGCCCCATAGTGATATTGCATTCAACTCTTAGAGAGTTCACTTTAAGAACAGCAGAAAGTCGTAGACCTCCTGCTGTTGGATTCAAGATCACCTCCAACGACCATTACGACGTAGACGTAAAAAGATTTTGTAACGTTAGCGAGAGCAAATAACAAGACGACGAAGTCAATTTCTCAAAGTCAATTTCTAGAAAATAAATTAACGACAAACTAAAAACCCTGCAGATTGACAACCAGCAAGATTTGTCATTCCATAACACTTCCATAGAGTTACACTTCTCAGAGTTACACATCCGGACGTATACCTGGTGGAAAAAGTAATCAAGCAACGTGGTACCAAAATATTTGGAAATTGGTTGGTGTTTGATAGCCCACACAACAGCTGGATAAATAAGTCTAAGATATAATAATTTTGTGCAATGCTGAATTAACGTTGATTTAACGCTTGAATCAACTTTGTGCAAGGTTGAATCAACTCTGTGCAATGTTGAATCAACATAAAATAATGTTGAATCAACGTTAAATCAATCTAGAACCAACGACGAAGCAATGCTGAATGAACGTTCAAATAATGCTGAAATAATATTGAAATAATGTTGAATCAATGTTGAACCAAAGGTCAATTAATGTTAAATACTGTTAAATTAATCATATAAGTCTACGCTTGTACTAATTGTAAGGATTGATAAATAAAAACAAGGAAATAACATACACATGTTTTTTTATTTGATTAAACATTCTTGATTAATATTCATAACTGTTCACAATAAGAAAACCTTATAATTACTGTTTAAAATATTATGTATACGCTAAATCTTCTAAAATGTGAAAGAGTTCCACGTCATTGTCAGATAGTATGTCATCATCATTGTGGTCTCTAATCATGATATTGATCTTATAATGACCCCAAGCGAGGGTTTCAGTACTGTTCGGAAGTAAATAACGCTTATCATCTAACGCGCTAAGTGTGACTTTGGTCTGTTTGATAGTTTTGAGGTTGTGTATTCGAGATCGTATAACATACTGAGTTTTTGTTAGAATAGAAGAATATCGCAAGCACTCGACGTTTCGCCATTGCATTCATCTTTCATAAGGCCGAGAACTTTTTGTTGAATTGTGGGATCTCAAAAACATTGTTTATTGTGTAAACTGACGTATCAAATTTGTGAATATCGTTGTTCATATCTGCATAAATATGTGCAAACCTAACTTCATAAACTAAACTGTCTGTGTCAGTATAAAATAATGTACAGTTCTTGCCATACAACAAGATCTGCCTTAATCCTTGTGTTGCCACCCGAAAAAACTCTCAGCGTCTGCTGTGAGGTATCTAGGAAGGTATTCCTACTTGAATATAAGGCTCGGTATTACGTCTAAGAATTCAAGAAAATTCAATTAAACAACTATATATTTTATTACTATTTATAAAATTATCCATATTTACTTCATAAAAATATTAAACAAACTTTATTTTCATAATATACTGTATGCAAATAATGCTTTTTCTGTCAGGGTACCCGGGTACCCGGGTTACTCCATCGTACTTTTTTTTAATTGCAAGATATTTCAAGCTAGAAAATTTCTAAAATGTGTGCAATGCAATTTTCGATGGAAAATCAGTTAAATCATGTTGATTCGAGAAGCATTCGGCCTATATTTATTAGAAAAAAAGTTATTTAACAAAACGTATGCCTATGGGTACCCGGGTACCCGGGTGACAACACAAGGGTTAGATGTTACGGGGCTGTGGAAGTCGGACTTTGCTATGAGGGCCTGTGCTCGGTATCCATATCCTCCTTTTTCACGAGTTTTACATATACGTAATTGCGTACGTTCTTCATTATGTTGGCATATACTGCATTGTTCATCAACTTTAATAAATTCTTCTCGAACGCATTTCTAGCATTTGCTCTCATTGTAGTATTAAAGTTCACGTAACTTTTAGGCCATTCTGATTGATTAAACTGAAGTATTCTGCGAATTGTGATGAATTTGAATCCATTAGCGATCGCATGGTTGAGAGTCCGATAATGGAGAACCCATCTTTGTTTCGTTGAGAGGGTATTTGGGAGTTTTGTCCTGGCCTGACCTCGGTGGTTACAACTGTTCTGAACAAAATGTTAGATCACGGTGTTCATTATGTAGTTGAAGTGGATAGTATAAATCGACTTCTATTATATTACCAATTGGTAAATCATCTGGAACGTTAAAATTAAAATTCTCAATATTTTTCACTCACACGAAACCTTCGTAAAGAAGAGGTTGCCCGATTGCCCACCCATATAGGTTGTTAGCGTCAAAATATACAATGTATATGATCTTCTCATTTTCATTGAAAACTGCCATGTATTTGTTGTGCCATAAGTCTGTAGACATTTCTCACGGAATCTTTGGAATACATCATCCAAAAGCAGGACCTCGGTATTCGTATACAATTATACTATTTATCGAGAGTCTTGATATTGAATGCACACCATTCCAGTTGCACATTAGCAATAATCTTCGTCAGTTACTGATGAATCATTGAGCGTACTATAGAATTTTTCCTTTGATGGTAGCTGATTTTTTAAAATTATTTCACTGGAGTCAAGGAATTGATAGGTAACACGCCTTTTCTCGTAAGAAGTAAATTTTTTCTCTTTTAATGCCGGAAAAGATGGAATTGATGATTTTGAATCAATAAAATTGTATTTTTATATCCTAAGCATACTTTGTAAAGGAGATGTATTGTTCTTTGTTCAGAGCGAGAACTGGATCTCTACCATCAAATTGTGTGGTAACATCTTGAATGATAAAATGAGCATCATATCCACACTAATAGTGAAATATAACAGGTATAGTATATGCATATTGATCGGCTAAATTACAGTCGGTCAGCGTAGCACTACGGTATTGACCGGTGAGGAGATAGTGGTTACGTACTTTCTACAATGCAAAATCTTGTACCTTTAGTAAATTCTTCCTCTTGCTCCCATGTCCGTGTTCGCATGGGAATGGGAGATGTAAGTATCTTAACACATTCCTTCGCAATTTCCAGTAACTACAGCGCAAACCATTTCGCTGGTTCCACATCATCTAGGCAGGATGCTTAAAAAGATAGTGAACCATTGTAACTACATATGAAGTAATACTAAATGTCACAAACCGCATGTCTTTGGAAGACTTCTGAATTTAATCTCCTTCTTTCAACTTGATCGTCAACTGGTTACAGAAATGAATCACAATCTGCATAGATAATAAAATGAACTCTCTTTCGATTTTTAAAGTTTTTAAATTCAGTAACGGTTTTACTTGGTTTTGGCAATATAACTCTGCAGAAAAGTAGTGTAAGCATCGATAACAGATGTATTTTTTGCACTCATGTTTCGATGGCTGTCTGTTGTAAGTTACATTTTATTGACATCTTCTTCATCACTGTTATCATCATCAAAATATTCCTCTGTCCCTCGCAGAAGGTTGACTTCTCTTCTTCTTGATAAGTTCATACACATTAATCGGGATGGTATTTTCTGCTTCGAATTTGGACAAATTTGTTATGGGAACAGCAAACTTAATTCCGGAAAAATCCAGATCATCTTTATATTGTTGGTAGCTTAATGCATGGTAATGATGATTATTGACTGACCGTATTTCCGATAATCTGGCCCCTATAAAACACTCGTTGTTGTTATTCTGTACATTTATACATGCCGGTTTATCCCTGTTCGATTTGGGGTGCTCGATATATGAAGGGTTTCCAATTTGTATTTGAGAATATCTTTTCATTCTTCGTTTTGACATTTTTTCGTCAGACCTCTCCGTACCATTCTTCAAATAGTATGCAATAAGCACAGTGTTGACTTTTAGAGCTTTGAATTCATGTAAGGTCTTGCTGACTTCTGCTACAAACAAAACTGCTGCGTCACCTAAGAAAGCAAGAACATTTTTATGGAACAGATTAGCAATGTAACTTGTGAGAATTCTATTATCGAAAGCTTTTCTAACATCAATCGACTTTACTCGATCACTGAATACATCATTGTTCGGCTGCTTGCTCTGAGTCTCACTTCCTTTTCTAGCTAGTAGATTAAAACGTGCTTTGAGGCACCCTAAATGTTCAATAACGTTAAGGCATATTCGTTTTTAATTTAATTTTAAAGGCGGTCTGCTATATTGCTACTATATATTGTTTGAGCTAATTAGGTCTCTAATTTACTAGAATTTCAAGTTACTATTAAACTTCTTTTTCACTACGTTTATAAATCACTATTTTGGTACTTCACTATGTTTATTTCTCTGGCTTACTTTTATTTGCTTAAATTGATAGTTATCACTTCACTGTCGTAAATGAACTGTTTGCACTCTGCTGAAACCCTGATTATATAGGCCGAAAAGTCAGTCTATTCGTCAAAATGGAAATGTTCAGGAGAACCTAAAGAAATCACATTTCTTATCGACATTTCTAGTAGATTTCATCAAGAGAATCTCTAAGGTCATACCTTAAATGCATCAAACCTTCGAGAAGTGTCAATAGATTCTTTAGCAGAAACGGTAGAGAATGAAACTAATTTCAATGTTTCTATGGAAGGTTTGATCAAGAGAATCTCAAAGGAAACAGTCTCAAATGCTTCGAACCTTCTGGAAACTTATAGTAGAATTCTTACAGAACGCATTTATCTAAAAAAATGTCGAATATTTCGCACCCGTTGGACCTTCTAGAACGTACATAGGTAGAGTCGTGATACTGGACTATAAAAGCATCGTCATATATCGATGGTTTCAGTCTACCGTTAAACACAGTATCAAGTTAGTCATCTGACGAAAGTAAAATTTCTAGTGGAAAAGACATTTTTTTTGGAGAAGACAGATCTTAAAAGACCTAACGCAGTTATCCGTATAGAATGGTTCTTGCCCACGAAGCTGTTCTCTGACCGTACCCTGAAAAAGGAGTATGTCATTACAAAATTTTAAAAGTTCAAACAAAATATGGCACAAGAATTGTGTTTGAGCTGGAAAAAGAATTTGCAGTATTTTTACCCAGTCGAATCATGAAGATCTTTGAGAATTCAAACCATGACATTAGTGGACCTAACAATTATTTTGAATTCAAATATGTACAATAAGTGACACTTTCTCTGTAAATTCTAGTTATTCTAAATGAATTTAATATAATAAACAGTTAATTATCTCAAAAATATATTGTGTCATTAATTTATCATTCTTAAATTATGATAACATTTATTTACTTATCATTTACATTACATTTAATTTATAATTAAAAAATATATTATTTTAAATTTCGAGCGCTTTCCACATTGTTCAGAACTTATGTAAGATGAACTTTCTTTTACAAAAGAATTTAGTTTCTTCCACCGCTAGATATTTTCAAAAATCGTTGGGTTGAATTCAAAATTTAAAATATTGCTCTGTATTGTTCTTTTCCTCACTGGTCTTCTGCATACGCCATTGGATTGAATTGAAATTTCGCTCTCTTGGCACTTATTTCATTTAGATGGATCTCTCATAAATAAATTAAATTGGTTTACTAGGGATAGTTCCTATTTATATGGTGAACATTTCCCTTCAAAAATAATTATAATGTGAATTATTTTATGCTGTAGAAGCCCACTTCGCATCCTTGTACGTCATGAAACTATATTGCGCATCCACATATGTCATAGAAGTCTACTCCGCATCCACAAGTATCATAGAAGTCCATTGCGCATCTCTATGTCCTGACAAACATTACTGCGCATTCTTGCGTGACACTAAACGGTTTTTGCGCTTCCATAAGTATTACATAAGTGTACTGTGCAGTTTTATGTACATTAAAATAGTACTTCGCATTTATATTCGTCATAAGAAATCTACTGCGCATCGATAAATATCTTAGAAGCGCACTGCGCAGCTTTCTGTGGTGCGAAACACTACGGAGCAGTGGTGTGCATTTTCAAACAGTACTGTACATATATGTGGGTCTTATAATTCGACTGCGCATTCATAAGTATGATAGAAGTGAACTGCGCAGCTCTGTGTGCTCTAAAATACTACTATGCCTCCAAATATCGCATAGGAGTCTACTACGCAGTTATCTGTACTCCAGAACTTGACAGCAGAATTTAAATACTACTGAAAAGTTGTGCGCAACGTCATGTTTCCCGGGTGCATACTGCACAACCCTCATGCTGTAGAACTCAACTCCACAGCCTTATATACTGTGAAGCCCTCTTGGATGCAATCCTTGCCGATATTCGAGAAAGAACAATCGAAATTTGCAAAAAGGACTATTGCGTTTGAGATTCCCTATATTGAAATATCTAAAAACTTTGATTGTTCTTTCTCAAATGCAGGTAAAAATTACATCAAATATAAATGCTTCCTGAAAGTTTGATAAAGAAAAATTGATGCAAGCAAGAACGCTGTAAGCATCGAAGCTTACATAACCTTTGATCGATTTTTTTAGGGTGTAAGAAGATTAGGAGTAATAAGAGGGATTGGTCGTTAAAATTAATTGCGTCGATGTTCCCTGTAGTTCTTATTAAATTGAAGTTTCTAGAAGGTTTGAGGGACTCGTTTTGTCCACTTGGCCATGGATTCGCGTCAGTTCTGTACCTTACCGTCCGCTAGGTTACCGTCTGTTAGGAACCTAATGGTTGTGACATCTCTCGTTGGCTGTCCAAACTACGTAGTAGTGGCCCAGAAGCCCTATAGCTATATTAATATGTGCTTACTTCTTTTATCGCTATCCATTTTTAAGTTATATCTTCACATAACTTCAACGTATGCGAAAATAAATCACTTTCATAAAATAAAAATGTATCAAACATGTTATTATATATAACATTGATATATAATTTGTAAATTTTACGTTTACTGGGTAAAACTGTGTAATTATTCTTATGTAGAAAATCATATTAATTTTTTACAAAATGTCTCATTCACTGTTTTTATCATTCCTGATTTTGATGTCCTAAAAACGAAAGCGTTGTCTAAATTTTCCTTATACGTCAGGTTTTTTAGTTATCCTAACTTATTTGGGGCAATATAACATGCTCAGAAATTTTTTTGAGAAACTGCTAACGCCATCCTTTAGTTCTCCTTCTTCTCTTTCTTTTTCAGTGTTGATCATCCTGACCCGATATTTTTTCTTCGAGATATCGTAAACTGAGTATTTCATTTTGTCAATGCCTTGTTTGCTAGTTTTTCATTGTAGAACTAAAATGGTCAATGTGCGATATCTCAGAGAAAAAAATCGGTTTGGGATGATCAAAAATGGAAGTAAAAGATTGAAAGGAGTACTAAACGATGGCCTCCGAAGTTTTTAGAACAAAATTAATTATCATTTTATATTGTCTCAAACGTGGCTAAAAATTGTCAGTTTTTCACTTTTAGCTTAAGATATCTCAAAAACCTAACGTATAGAAAAAATTTAGATAACGGATTCGTTTTCAGGACACTAAAATCTTTCGGGTTCTCATGGTCCAGGCCTTGGACATTTTAAAAATAATTTTATTCGACACTCGACCAAAATGGCCACCTTTTGCCCCTAAAAATAGGGACACAGTAGCATATATTTCCCGCCAACCGCATTCGCGGGGCGAAAGTAAAAGTAGCGAGGCGAAAGTAAAATCAGCGTAGCGAAAGTAAAATTTTCGGGGCAAAAATAAAATTATCGGGGTGAAAGTAAAATTCGCGGGACGAAAGTGAAATTTTCGGGGCGAAAGTAAAAATTAGTCGATCAGAATCCAAAGCGCGAACAAAGCTATAAGAACATTCGCCGGACCCGCTTTTCAGGGCTATTATGTTATAACATTTTGAATTATTATATTATTATAATTTTAACAATTATTCAAACAAATCTGAAACAAACGTGATTTTTAAATAGCATATACAGTTTGAATTGTAACTTCCGATGCTTCACTCATCAGAACTTTTTAAATTGCCATCAAATTTTAAAACAATTCAATATCATTGGTTTTATGCACACAATAACTCTACAAAAGTCACTGAATTGACTTCAGTTACCGAATTTTGTGTAAGAAATTTAACACTACACATCTTCTTAAAAATTGTAGTAGACAGATAGTATTCAATTGACTACAACTTTTGAGGTCAGCTCATGTAATTCAATGATATTTGTTTGCTCGAAATCTGCACTCGCTGGAGGGAATAAAATCGTCTCAAATATTCTGGTTTGCCTCACCGTATTAAACAGTGCTAAGTTGACTTCAATCTTAATTTTTCCGATTGTAATTAAAATGTGTAGACTTTCTAATTTAAATTTTAAACAAGTGAAATACAATTGAAATGGGACACAATAAATCCTACGATATGGGTACACATATTTATTCAATTTAATTTGCACCTTCTTTCTGGGATGTCACTACGTCTTTACATTAAACAGTCAGTCAGGCCTTACTCCATGACGTAGCTCAGGATGTGATAGTTTTAAACTCCTCCACAAATAATCTCTCACCTATCATATTTCTTCTTGGTGCTTTTCAGGTTATGCTGTCTGATCAATTTAGGCACGCTTCTCAAAAAATTGGTGCAACAATTGGCTTCGAAGTGGTTGAAGAAGGTTTATCAATTCAACATGCAGAATTACAACCGATAGAAGTGACCGATGTTCATACGGCAATAAACGATTGTATCAGCAACGAAGGAATAATAAACAAAAAATAAAATCAGATGAAAACATATAGGTTAAGTGTTATTAAATTGTCTCAAAGAAAATGTATCCAAAGGCTAGCGTACATATTTTTCTAAACAAAAAACAGTTTTGTTCAACTGAGCGCTTCTAATGACATTAATATGTGAACAAAGCTTTAGTGATGTTTAGAATCAGCTAGTAATTATACGGGTAGTGTATTTTTAAATAACAATATGTAACCTGATTAATTTACGATGCTACATTACATCTTTGAAATTCAGTGTGTTATTAATCCAGGTAACAATTTTTAAACAAAACAAAGGTTGTTCTATTTGCAGTCGACTATAAAATTACTACGTCCAATGATTCAAATTATTCTATCTGCGTGGGACATAGTAAGTTTACGTAAGATGATAAATTAACATACTAGAAGCATTAAGTTTACGAAGTGTATGCACATTTTACAATGTGTGCTTTTCTATGGCGATGGAGTAAGAGTAAGTCAGCACGGAGGAACACCACAGGATTATTTCCAGGATATAAATTTGGACCATTTGGATCTAGAAAATGCAAATCGTGCCAAACGAGGAGTTCCGGGGACACAGGGACGCACGAACACCGAAAGCGGGTGCTAATCTGGAAAATTGAACCCGCTCCCTGCGAAATCGCGGTAAAATTTCAGCCACAACTACGTTTCACGACCGTGAGGTAGGTGGTTACAGTCTGTAACGGAATCAATACGATGATCCGGCAAAAGTTTCGTATACCCTAAGAACACGGAGTGATCCAAGGACTACCGCTTTCTGCATTTTTCCAGCAAGTGTTTTAGGATATTGTTGACACATAGGGATGCTTTTAAGGCTACTAAAGAGTGAAAGCTTGGCACCTCAATTGTCGAGAATATAAATTTCCAGTATATGCGGCACTTTCCATTCTCGACAATTTACTCGATTTCCCTAGTAGCATTTAGAGGAGCGATATTAAGGTAAATGCCGTAAGAGTGACAGGGATGGCAATAAAGCACTCTTAGTACCGCATTGTGCCTTTGGATATAGGTCGTTCCCGCATGAGTTGGACAACTAGATAGTATGTGAGCTAAATGCTCGGCCAAAATGAAACCCTTCGTACCAGACTTCAATCCAGGCAAATTAAGGAAAGCAAACGTTAACTCACAAGACATTGACTGATCTTCCACATTTCTGTGGAAAATACCGTGCATCCTCTTATCAAGGAGCTGTTCACGAAAGTTTTTTTTGTGCTTTCTTAATCCGGGTTTTCAGGAGTAAGTACTCGAGATAGATGAGATTGGATGCATTTTTCTCACCCCTAATACTGAAGTGAAGTCTGAGGGCTTCAGCAGCCTTCTCCGCTGCTTTGTACAGAAACGCTCCTTTGCCCACTTCTTCGTGATTCCTGACCATTTTAAGAAGAGGGTCTCTTCCATTCGCGACTCTATGTGCTGTACCCAGAATAATCCTGTTGTGAAGACATCCAAGACTCAATATTCCGCGACTACCTTGACGGCGTGCGATGAACAGTCTCGGATTAGAAGAATTGAGATGCATGCCATTAGGTTTTCCTCGCTTCAAATGAACCTTGGCGCATTTGTCTAACCCGAATTTAATTTCAATTTCCTTAGTGTATTGTTCCACAATCCGTAAAGCTAGATGTAGTTGCTCTTTGTTTTTATCATAGATCTTAAGATCGTCCATGTAAAATGCATGAGTGAACTTGTACTTTCGATCTGCAGGTTTGCCGCACAAGTAGCCGTCAGAATGGCGAAGTGCTATAGATAGTCGCCATAATGGAAGGCAAAAGAGGAGTGGGTTCAAGTTGTCGCCCTGAAAGAGCTGAAAGACTTGAGAGAAACCTTGGTGTTGATGTTTCTCTGGGTCATAAAGCATCTTTCGTTCTCTATTGGATGCCTGCCCGCAGGCAACAAAGAAAGAGAGGCGACACTAAGACCAACCGCCGGCAGGCATTCAATAGATGAAGAGCGATGCTTTACAACCCGGAGAAACATCAACACCAAGGTTTCTCTCAAGCCTAAAGATCTGGCTGAAATGGATGACGAGCTTCATGGACAATTTTCCGGTGAATCCGACCTCTGGGCTATCAATTATTGTGTGTATAATGCAGCGAGAGCTTTGGCCGATGCGAACCGTAAAACAAAACCAACGGCTGATCATAAGACCAAAAGACGAATGCATGAACTTGCCGTAAAAATAGGCTAGGCAAGACAGTACGCGTCCCGCATTCAATGTGTGATTGACTACATCACATCTGGCAGGAATTTTACCGCCAAGGTTCGAAAGTTCGCGCGCGAGCTCCGGACCCGTTATCACACACTCAATAAGTCAAAACTGCTGACCATCAGGCAGCATATTGTTGAGAGAATACGGATACTATCTGACGCTAAGAGAAGTCTAGAGCGGAGGGAGAGGTGGGTCAGAGAAAATCAACAGTTTCTCTCTGAACCATCTCGACTCTTCCAAGATCCTCCAGTTACTGTCGAACACCCACCCAAACCAGAGGAGGTCGAAGTATTTTGGAGAGAAGTCTACGAAGTTCAGCATAGACTGGACGAAGTCTCAGAAAATATAAATAGCTTCAAGGAGTTATGTGTTGTCCTCATAACACCTGATAAAGACTGTTCACCCATCACTACCGAGGAGGTGAAAAAAGTATTACGAGGGATGAAGAACTATTCCGCACCGGGACCAGATTGTATCAAAACCTTCTGGTGGAAGATGTTTTCTTCAACCCAGCAGCATTTGGCCCGTATTTTCACCTCATATTTGAAGTCGGAAGAGCCGATTCCAGAGAGGTTGGTGGAAGGGCGCACAATACTCCTGCCGAAAATAGGCAACTTAGCTGACCCAAAGAACTACAGGCCAATAACTTGTCTGAACACGCTTTATAAGATATTCACAGCTATCCTAAATGATAGGATTGTTCGGGCAGTTGAACCTGTGTGGCAAGAAATGTATGAACAATGAGGCTCAAAGAAAGGCGTAGCCGGATGTAGCAAAGTAGCATTTCTATACAAAGCAGCGGAGGAGGCTGCTGAAACAGTCGGACATGACTTCAGTATTAGGGGTGAGCAAAATGCATTATATCGAGACCTTATAAGGGAGTTGCAACGATTGTACCCGGAATATTCTGTTAAACTGATCGTCCTTATCATCGGCGCTCTTGGAGGTGCCAAGCTTTCACT
>NC_046662.1:140734858-140736192 GCF_010883055.1 Belonocnema kinseyi
GGCTGAAATTATACCGCGATTTCGCTGGAAGCGGGTGCAATTTTTCAGATTAGCACCCGCTCCCGGCGAAATCCTGCGGTTGTCCTTATGACAAATTTTTAAATATATCATTATATTAAATGCGATTTTTGATAACTGTATATGATGTTTGAGTATAACGGGAAAGTTTGGAGTGCCCTAACCTCAAAATATCATTTTGACTGTGGATTTTGACTTACGACTTGAACGTAATTTCACGGTTGACGGTGAAAAATTTACGTGCTGCATGTATTTCTTCATGGCGGACGCAAGTTGTGAAGAAAAATATGTATTTTCACAAAATTCTGTTTATTTTCTACGTGATACCCTGATCAAATAATTTCCATTGTCGCAGGGTGTAAATTTACACCTCCTTTTTTAAAGCATAGGACCAAAATTTATGAATGTCTTTATATGTGCTTCAATCGCATAAAAAGAGGATGAAACATTTACTTAGGGAAATATTATGAAAGCAGCTGATTTATATTTGTGGTAAACATATGTCATATTCGTGTTACTTATTCCTGGAGTTATGGAAACAAGTTAGTTTCACAACAACAAAGAACCATGTATATTGTTCTGCTTCCAAAATTAAATTTATGTGCTCTTCTTATTTTACAGCCACGGTAGCTTTCATTGTATTAGACCAAAAATGATGTTTTTTCAAATGTCAGCCAAATCAGTAAAAGTTTGGCCCTAACACCCTGGCGGATGGAATGAATTGAGAGGGTACGCTACAGTGTATCCCTATAGTATCAATTCAATGTATAAGTTACTATCTTTTTTTTTTAGTTTTTGTTGCACGATAAATTTTAATATATTGGAAAATTTGACGATGGGAGCAGTAAAGTACGTTTTTAATAATCAGCGAATTCAATACCAAAAATAACCTACTTTAACACTAAGAATATTCCACTTTTTCATGAGAAACGTCGAAGTAGGATGCGTGTGAATATGTAACCACACTTTCGGAGTTACAAACAAAATATTTAGTATTCTGACATTCGTTTGGATAGTTCTAGAGTTTTAGATAATTTCAAGAAATAGTTTTAGCGTTTAGATGTTTCCAGAATTCATTTTGAGGAAGGGGTGCTGAGATCATGCCACCCACCCACGCACAGTGGGGTGAAATCGGAAAACGAGGTTCAAAATGACATTTAGAACGCAATTATGCACCGATTTTAGAATTTTCTTTTTTGAAAAATTCAGAACTCAATTTTTCAGAAAATGGTGAGAGTAGATTTTTTATTTTTTTGTTTATTTAATTTTTATTTTAATGCAAACATCGAAAAAAATGTCGATTTTTCTAATTTCAT
>NC_046662.1:140736292-140741642 GCF_010883055.1 Belonocnema kinseyi
AGTTCTGAATTTTTCAAAAAAAAAATTCTAAAATCGGTGCATAATTGCGTTCTAAATGTCATTTTGAACCTCGTTTTCCGATTTCACCCCACTGTGCCACGTTTCAAAAATTAAAGTTTTTTTGGTCTCTGGAGTACAATAAGCACAGTTCTAAAGTTCTTCACAATTTTCAAAAGTAAATCTGGCAAATTTCATCCTAGAAATTTTGTTTAAATAATTTATCTCCCACTTTTCACATTTTTAGGAGATCTGATTAGTGTTCTATTCCCCTGCAAAAATTCTGCAATATTAAAAACTCTAATACGACTTTCTGATAAAATCAAAACCCAAAAAGCTACGGCAGTTTAAACAAATACGAGAGTTTTTAATTCCAAAACTTTACCAGTTCAAAAAATGCTGATAAAATTTAATTTTGCCACCGTAAGAGTTCTCTCAGGAAATGTTTTAAACATTGTTGATGAGTTATCGGCAAAGATTCAGGAATTTGAAGCTATGATTAGTGAAATGGAAATAGAAACCGCCGACGCCAAGCTACAAATATATAAAAAAAGCTTACCTGCTGGACAAGCATGATAGGAAAAACAATTTTTTGTTTTTCAGCATTTATGATGATCTAACAGAAACCGCCTTACTTTTATTAGGTACGGTAAAATTTTTTATTTTTTATACTTGGACCTCCCTTTTGAAATTAAAGCATTCGATGGCGCCAGGCACGTCTGTCAGTTCAAAGTTGACAAACGAAGATCAGTTCTACTCTCTCTCTTTCTTCAGAAGTGGTGATATAGCTTATCAACATGATTCACACCAAACTTTGAGGTACGAATATTTTTTGTAGAACAAGATTAGGACCCGGAATCTGTCAAAAAGCGCAGAGCACTGGAACAAGCGGCTTCTAAATAAGTAAACTTAGTCTCATCCCCGTATTATCGTATCAGATGTACGTATTAACAATATTAACTCAAATCTAGAGGAATTAAAAAGTTGAAGTCAGGAAGAAATAATCAAGCGCCAGGCATCGATGAAAAATACTGGCATCGATGTGTCCGTTGAAAGGGTAGATACTAACACAACCGTTTCACGTGATACCTATATCAATTCACAGCTGGTGAATATTGGGTCAATGAAATTTATAAATAAAAACACAGCAGCTGCTATTTGCAGGATTTTCTCCGGAAAAGGAAGGAAGCCCCTTCAGACAATGGCGACTTAGAAAATTCACTGAGTAAGCGTGCTATTACAACAACTTTTAGCCAACCTCCTGACCATCCCTCTGAGTGACTTATCAAGAATAAAAGAGTTGTGACATCTGTAAGTAGATAGGTAGGGAGGCTTCTGGACCACTTTTTTCCGTACGAATAGCAAACTTGCGACTAGAGTGCAGAAGGCTGTAAGATTGGTTTCGCTCCTTGTGCTGACTAACGAATCACAGTTTTTAAGTATCCAATCGATACTATCGATATTGGAAATCAATACTTAAAAATCATGAAAATGGATCTTTTCAGCCCCAAAAATGTGGAATAAGAGATTATATGATATACAATATAGCCATATTAGACTATTTAATACCTGCTATTCCCGGAATTCAAGTTTTTCAGTCAAAAATAATATAATTTTGATGTATTAAATGTTTATCGCAGTGGTGCGTCATAGAAAATTTTCAAGATCTGCAACCACCCTCGTGCTATTATAACAATTCTCGGTAAACAAAATTCCATTCTGAATACGTCATCATCGATTCCTGGAATCCTTATCCATGTAAACTAAATTAAACGTTCTTCTTTGATATTTTCCGATAGGGTGTCATATTCCATATAATGTTAAACAATTTCTGGGGCTTACAAAATTCCATTCTGACGACGTCATACACGATTCCTGGAATCCTTATCTATGTGAACTAAATAATTAAACGTTCTCCTTTGATATTTGCCGACAGGGGCGTCATATTTCATATAATGTTAAACAATTTCTGGGGTAAATAAAATTCCATTCTGATGACGTCATCGTCGATTCCTGGAATCCTTATCTATGTGAACTAAATTAATTAAATGTTTACCTTTGATATTTTCCAACAGGGGCGTCATATTTCATATAATGCTAAGCAATTCTCGATAAACAAAATTCCATTCTGATGACGTCATAATGATTCCTGGAATCCTTATCGACAGTGTTGCCGTATTTCAACAATATTGGCACCATACAAGCGGTGCACTCTCTATTTTTTATCATTGTACTGGTAAAGAACCACGAGTAGGTTTGAAGTATAAAACGCTTCAAGATCTCTATCAAAGTACAATTTTTTCGGTGATTTCATCAGTTAATAACAAGACTCGCATCATTTGAAATTACTTTAAATCTGTGTAGTGTTTCTATGAGTGTCATCAGTTAATAACAAGACTTACATAACCTCAAATAACTTGAAATCTACGCAGTGTTTCTACAAGTGTCATCAGTTGATAACAGGACTTACATAACCTCAAATAACTCAAAATCTACACAGTGTTTCTATAAGAATGCAATTAATAGTATAGGTAATATCAAAGCTTGCGTTGAATTCACAGGTGTTTTCAAGGTATTAGTGGGAGAAGAGGAAAAAATCGAGGCAAAACGTGTTTGCACTGAAAATAATCCTATTCTAACATCTACGAATATTGGTGAATGGTTTGAGGATAAAATTCGTCAACAAGTTGAAGTTAAAATTGAAGATTTAAAAACATCAGATTCAGAGTGGAGATTAATAGAAATAATCAACTTAACGGTTAACATCAATAGATACACCCCTTTTCAAGTTTGAGCTTCAACTTTCATTGAATTACCTGATTTTATACAGAGAAAAAAAGCTGTGGTTATTATTAAAAATAAAGACTCGTACAGGTGTTTGATTCACTTTAAATTTGAAAAATCTCTTTAAAAACATCAAATTGATTGTGATAATCTGAATAATAATTGCACACTAATACTCCCCACAAAAGAGGATAACATTTTGAAATATAAAACTTATAAATACAAAGAGAGGGTTCAATTTTCAGTATATGCTGGAATAGAGTGTCTGTTAGAGCCAGTTGTCAATATGTGTGGAAATGCTTATCAGAAACATATACCTGCAAGTGTTGCTTATTACACAAAATGCAGTTTTGACGATTCACAATCTGAACCTCAAGTTCATCGTGGAAAGGACTGCATCACGTGGTTAGTCCATGAGTTGAAGAAGTTAGATAAGAAAGTAGATTCTTATTTAAAAAATCCAGTTCCAATGGAACTCTTAACATTAAAGCAAGAGTATGATTTTCAAAACGTAAAATTTTGTCATATTTGCGAACAAGATTTTAACCAAGATGCTGTTAGACATCGAGATCATGACCATTTTACAGGTAAATACCGTGGCCCTTCTCATGACAGGTGTGAACGTAAATTACCAAGACCCACATGTAATTCTTATATTATTTCATAATTTATCTGGCTACGACTCTCACTTTTTTATCAAAGAATTGGCTACAAGCTTTGAGGGTGATATCTCATTATTACCTATCAACGAGGAAAAATATATATCCTTTACAAAAAGGGTGCAAAATACAAAAGTTAAACTCAGATTCCTAGACTCTTTTCGATTTATGCCAAGTAGCCTCTCCAAATTAGCTTCAAATCTTAGCAATGATGAAAAATTGATGACAAGAAAATATTCAAAAAATGATGATGAATTTGAATTATTAACAATAAAAGGCGTATTTCCATACGATTTTGTTGATAATTGGCAGAAATTAGATGAAGATTGTCTGCCAGCAAAAGAGGAATTTTATTCTAAATTAAATGATAAGAGTATTTCAGATGAAGATTATAATCATGCGTGCAAGGTGTGAAAGATATTCAACTAAAAAGCGTTAGGTGAATATTCGGATTTATACTTGAAAAATGATGTTTTTCTCTTGGCGAACATTTTTTAAAGTTTTAGATGTCGTTGCATTGAAACTTATAATTTGGATCCATTACGCTACTATACAGCACCATGGCTTTCTTTCGATGCTATGTTAAAGTATAATAGAATTGAACTTGATCTATAAACAGATGTAGAAATGTTATTACTTGTTGAAAGAGCAATAAGAGGTGGTGTATCTCAGTGCTCCAATAGGTATGCGAAAGCAAATAATAGATTCATGGAGTCGAATTTTGATGAAAATGTACCCCGAGTCCTATATCACTTATTTCGATATTTAAAATTAGGAATGAAGCTTGTTAAAATTCATCGAGTTTTAGAATTCAAACAAAAGTCATGGCTAAAAAGCCTATTTGATTCGAATGCTGATTTGAGAAAGAAGTCAAAAAATTAATTTGAAAAAAAATTCTTTCAAACTCATAAACAACTCTGTCTTCGGAAAGACCATGGAAAACGTAAGGAAGCACAAAGATGTCAGATTAGTGACAAAGTGGGAGTGAAGATGGGGTGCGAAAGCTCTGATTGCCAAACCAAACTTTGATAGCTGCACTATATTAGGTGAGGAGATGGTGATCATTGAAATGAGTAAAACCAAAATTAAATTCAATAAGTCTATCTATATAGGCTTTACAGTTCTAGACATATTAAAGATAATGATTTACGACTTTCATTATAATTACATGAAGTACACATTCGGTGAAAAGACAAAATTACTCTACACTGACAAAGACAGCTTGATTTACCACACTACAGAACCAAACATTTATGAGTATATTAAAAAAGATTCCAATAAATTTGACACTTTAGACTATCCACCAAATAATGTATACGAAATTGAATTACTAAACAAAAAAGTCTTGGGACTCATGAAGGACGAAAGTAACGGGAAAATTGTAACTGAATTTGTAGGGCTAAGATTAAAATTGTGTTCTTATAAAGTTTTGGATGAAGAAGGGGAGAAAAGGAAAGCCAAAGGGATTAAAGGTTCCACTTTGAGGACAATCACGTTTGAGGATTATAGGCAAACTTTGCTACATTATTAAACAATTACTCGACCTCAACGGTTAATTCGAAGCCATAAATATGAATTTCACTCAATTGAGCAAAACAAGATCGCCCTCAGCTGGCGAGCTGATAAGAGGGTGCTGCTTCCTCATACAACCGACACACTTCCATGGGGCTACAAAATCCAATCGCAGGAGGCAATGGATGTTGATAAAGTTAATGTTCATTTTCCAAAAAAAAGTATTCAATTCTCAAAGGAGAGTTCAGATATTGTACAGTGATTCTAAACAAAAACTTGTATATATGTGTATAAACAAGCGAGGTAATTAATGTGACGAGTGATGTGGATATATGAGTCGGTGAGTGAGAGAGAGATTCCTAATAGAAAAAGCCAGTACATTATACTTGAAAATATAT
>NC_046662.1:140741742-140742887 GCF_010883055.1 Belonocnema kinseyi
TTTACGGTTCGCATCGGCCAAAGCTCTCACTGCATTATACACACAATAATTGATAGCCCAGAGGTCGGATTCACCGGAAAAATGTCCACGAAGCTCGTCATCAATTTCAGCCAGATCTTTAAGCTTGAGAGAAACCTTGGTGTTGATGTTTCTCCGGGTCGTAAAGCATCGCTCTTCATCTATTGGATGCCTGCCCGCGGTTGGCCTTAGTGTCACCTCTCTTTCTTTGTTGCCGGCTTGTTCTAGATGTGGTAGAGTAGGCGTTCTGGTTACATAGTCCCTTTTACGGAATAGTTCAGCCCAAAGGTCACGAGATCCCGCCGATCCATCGCATTGAATCCATTGAAAGGGGTTCGTCCATCCTTGTAGAGCCCCGCATGCAAGGATAAGGCTGCTTACTCTGAGAGGTCGCCTGGTATCCCAGAGTCACCGTTCTAGACACCTCACCCAGGTGCCATTCAGCTTTCGGCACGGTTTTCACACCTCCGTTTGGGGGTTAATTCCTTCGGGACCACCCCTGGACAATTGTCTGCGACTGCCTATTTATTTTTGTAACCATATTCAGCAGAAACCCTTGGTACAGGGACCCTCTATCCGCAACCCGAGGACGCGTTCGGTGGCTTTGTCATAGGCCCTTCGGTTTGATTCTCCAGGAATCAACACCGAACCGAATTTGGACCGAATTTAGTAAAGTTCATTTACTAAAATATATTGAAAAAGATCCACCTATTCCAATAAGTTTTCGAACTTGGGACCTGAATGTATATCCTCTACTTCCAACTACTTCAAACCATATTTGGACTGTAAAAACATCAACACAATTGGATAAACCAAGATTTGTTGTACTTGGATTTCAAACAAACAGAAAAAATAATACTATTAGAAGCTCTAGTAACTTAGATCATGGCAATTTGACTAATATAAAACTACTTTTAAATGATCAGTGCTATCCTTATAGTAATTTGAATCTTGATATCAATCAAAATAAGTATGTTCTTGTTTATGAAATGTGAAAGAACTTTCAAGCTAATTACTATGGTAAAGAATTGCAACCATTGCTGTCGAGAGAAGAATTTATAGAGTATGTGCCTCTAGTAGTAATTGATTGTTCTAAGCAAAATGAGTACTACTGTGACCAAGTAGAA
>NC_046662.1:140742987-140753342 GCF_010883055.1 Belonocnema kinseyi
AGCTACACTATTTCTACTTGGTCACAGTAGTTTTTATACCAACTTTTTCACCACAGCACTTATTGCTTTATACTCAAGTATACGGGCATGCAAAATCAAGCAATTAAGCAACTGGTCCATATTTCAAGAACTCATTTTTCTTAGAACAATCAATTACTACTAGAGGCACATACTCTATAAATTCTTCTCTCGACAGCAATGGTTGCAGTTCTTTACCATAGTAATTAGCTTGAAAGTTCTTTCACATTTCATAAATAAGAACATACCTATTTTGATTGATATCAAGATTCAAATTACTATAAGGATAGCACTGATCATTTAAAAGTAGTTTTACATTAGTCAAATTGCCATGATCTAAGTTACTAGAGCTTCTAATAGTATTATTTTTTCTGTTTGTTTGAAATCCAAGTACAACAAATCTTGGTTTTTCAATTGTGTTGATGTTTTTACAGTCCAAACATGGTTTGAAGTAGTTGGAAGTAGAGGATATACATTCAGGTCCCAAGTTCGAAAACTTATTGGAATAGGTGGATCTTTTTCAATATATTTTAGTAAATGAAATTTGCGTGAATCTGACAATCTAACACTAGGCAATAACCACTCTATTTTATTAATTTCAATTTTATACTTCTCAATAGGGGCTGCTTGCAAGATGGCATTTGCATCACTTTTTGATCTTGTCAAAATAAGTTCATGTTTAGCATTGACAATGATTTTGTGATAATCCTTAGCAAAATCAAATATCATGCTAAGAGGTATGGCTACATTAAAGTAACCAGTGGCGATGGTTAGTGATTGATTATTATCATTTATTTCAAGCCAGACAGTATTCTGTATGTAACGTGATTGTCCGGGATTTAGAGATACATAATTTTTCATGAGACTAGTGATACCAACATTTTTATTTCTATCAATTTCTATTACATTGATTTCATATCTTGCTTCTTCAAACAAATGACAGATGGCATTAGAAACTAAAATTGTGTTTGTTACTGGTGCTCCATCAGTTCTTACGATTCTTCCGTGTACGTGTAGTGAACTTTTGCTCGGTAGAAGACAATGATCTTGATTCTAAACTGCAATTCTAATCTCATCACTATTATTGAAGCTTGATGAAGCATATGACTGGTGAGCATGCACTTCAAAATGAGCGATAGATTCGTCGAAAATAATGGGAGTTTCAATATTTAAAATTTCCCTCTCCATGAACAACAGTTAAACGTCGATATACAAAAATACAGATGCGAGCACAAAAATCTTGAATCTTTTTATTGTTTTCTTTTTGCGAGTGGTGTTACCTCGAAACCCAGCCTTTTCAGCAGCAGCACGTTTTGAGGTGTTATCCTTTTGCCAGTCTCTTGTCGACTGATGCTCTTGCTCCATGGTACTAAAGTATTATAGCTGAATTTAACCTTTTTATTGAAAACAATACCCATTATCGTAAAGACTTGACGTGCAGTCTGAGAGTTATAATTTCTCCATGAAAATTAACCAAATGTCCTTCTTGATCAACTATACGGAGCTGCATGTGATCTATTGTCTTGATGGCGATCAACAAGTAAATGATGTGCGATGGGACTTCCTCTATCTTATATCCTGGCTCCTGTAGTTATGTTACATTCAACTCTGAGATCATTTATTGTAATGATGGATACTGGATAGTCAGATTCATGATGGTTATTAGGTTACAATATTCTTGGTGTAAATCCCAATAATCTTGCAATTGAGTCTGATTTTTCAAAATTTATATCTCGATTGAAATATATTTCACCTCGTAATGTATTATTATTAGGTTTAATATGAATTTCAAAACCCTTTTTTACTAAAACACTCTGTAGATAGCGCTGTATATCACCTATGGTATTTCATAACTTCCTGTAGGTATTTCAATTATTTCTTTACTCACATAAAATTTATTTTGACCAATGTCTACATTGGGAGTTGGGTTGAAGGTTAGAAATTCAACAAGGCCAAGAACGTAATTTTTGTATGGAGACAACTCAATTGGAGGAAAATACTGATTTTCTAGGATCGAAGAAGTGCCCGCTAATGTTAATGTCAATGAATCATCCATGATGACGGCTAGTCTTTGACTGGCTTGAAATCATTAGCCTCTATATTTATATAGATTATACCTACTTTGAGATTTTAATTGATTGCATAAGAACTTCAGGCATAAATGTCCACATACAAATGTATTATAATTTTGATACCGTTCATGATTATATTGTACGCTACCAACACCGAGATACTTAAAGAGATACAAAGGTGGCCTCAGGTTACCAAAGCTATCAAAATAAATTATTTCACTGTTAAACTTTTTATACGCAACCCATTGAATACCTAGATTGCTTTTATCATCAAGCTTAACAATAGCACTTTCACATTTACGTGGACCACAGTTTAGTAATCCAATACGCATAAAAACACCTCTAAAATGTTTAATTTTTAAAGATTTTGCGAATTTAAGTAAATCTGTATCAGTCAATGCTCGGTGACGTAGCGTCCCTTTAGGTTTTTTGATTTGCACTCAAGCCCCCCTCCATGATTATATGATTTTAGATGAAGTGCTAATCCTCCTTTATATGGTTTCAAATAAAGACCGGCAAAGATCGGTATAAGAAAGGGTAGAAAGTGAGCCAATTTCTTTAGAACTGGTAAAATCGAGGTTTCTTTACATTTCTTTTTCCACCAGTCTTTTTTACAGCTGCAAGCGCACCTCTGAGAGCAGATTTGATAACAGTTTGAGCATCATTACCTGGTATAATTGCTTTTTCAGCTATTGTAACCATTTTTTTGAGTGTGATGGTAGACCTTTTATTTTTGAGACCCATACCAAGTTTTGATTTCATTTTTATTGCATTAGTTATTCCGCAAGCAGCGGCATTTTCACCCAAGCCTGCGTCCTTAGCAAGGACACGTTTCCAAGCTTTTTCGGCTAGTACACTGTCAGCTGAGTTTCTAGCCTCTATATTTTCTCTATTTTGTGAGGAGGCTATATCGTGCTCCTTATAAGCAGTATCAAGAGGATTGATTCCAGGATGACCTCGTGCAATTCGTTTTGCCAATTTCGTGCCTGGTCCACAGTACTGGTATTCAGGAATATGTAACTCTACAGGAAGATTATTAATCATTTTATTCAACAGACCTTTGCCTGACTTAAACCTGACATTTATAATTTCTCACTCAGTCATAGTAAAGATGCAGTTTGAAGCACAACCTATAAAGCTACCTATCGATAATTTCGATTCGCTTGTACAACATGAGGAAAAAGAAAAACGGCATGGACATCTGTAATCAAGCAGTGTACGAGCAATATTTTGTGGACCCTCCAACTGTAAAAAGATGAATGCTTTGTTGGCAATGTCAATACACCCAAATGGATTGAGATTTGAAAATGTTTATGTTTACTCTAAATCTTTAAATCAACCAAAACACAAATTTTTAGAAAATTTTCTAAACTCAGTAGCTGGAGTTGACTACTATCCTTTAAATGAGCATGATGATGTAATACCAAACGAAACTAATTCAAATTCAGTGTTTGTATTTGATGACGTAGCCTGTGAAAAGCAAGATAATATAAAAGGATTCTTTTCAATGGGTAGACACAAGGATGTTGACTGTTTCTATTTGAGTCAGACATGTGCTCGTATTCCGACACAACTTATACGTGATAATTTCAATTTGCTTGTATTGTTGAAACAAGATAAGATGAATCTGAAGCATATATATGATGATCATGTAAATAGTGACATTCCTTATTCACAATTTAAAAAGGTGTGTTTAGCTTTCTGGTATAATGATAAGAATGAATTTGTTGTAATTGATAAGGATAGAAATCTGAATCAAGGTAGATATAGAAAAGGTTTTAGCTGTTTTTTCAATCTGGAAAAGCAATAAATATGTATGCAATGACTACATAGAGGCAGTTACATTTTGAACACTACGGTATTAACATGTCTGCACGTGAGGGGGGCTTTCATAAGCAAAAACATATTTTGCATGAAATTGCTAAAGCTAGTGAAGCGATTCGACGAAAGCATAGATTACTAAAGTTGGGTAAAGAAACAGTTGATCAGACATTAAGTGATACCTTTAAGCCCATCATTACACCACTTGAGAAAATAGTTAATGGTTTTAAAACTGTTGAAATAATTGATTCAATCGGAAATGAAGCCAACAATAAAATGGAAAATAAAATCAAGAGTGAATCTGAAGAAGAATTTCAGCAAGAGTTTCAAAATGATGGTGAAGAGCAAAATGATCAAGATGATGATGAAACTTCATTCTTGTCAGCATACGATTCTGAGGCTTCAGAGGATTTAGAAACACCAATTTCCTTTCCATCAAATGATATAGCAATTAATTATCTTGAAAAGTTGGGAGGGGGTGGGAGAAGGAGAGATATAGATAATGTTTATGGTGTACGAAAATTATCGAAAGATAGACTAATGATTGGAGATTCTTCGATAAGTTTCAATAAAAATCTTATTAATATAGGCACTATAAGCACTGTAAGCACCGTAATATTTCAAATATACAAATTTTATTTTAAAAACTAATTCCCCTTTCCCCTTTGAAAACTAACAATAAACAAATTGAAAATCACTCTTCAATGGGTAACGGTTTAATTCCAAAATAAATGATAGGTACAGAGGCTAATAAATTAGACTACATTTATTGGGATGATCCAAACGAATTAGTTGATTAATCAATTTTTTAAATTAATTCATCATTTATTATTGATAATTAATATTTATTAATCAATTTGACGATATTTTGGTCATTTGCAAAATGAGTATCGATATGTTCGGACGTCATATTGAGCGAGCTAAGGTGACAAGTCGAGGTCCCCCAGGAGTTGAATTCAAATTCACCACCGATTGGCTTTGTGATATCGGAAAAAAAAGCTGTGCAATGTTGTTGATGCAAAAGATTTAGATGATGCAGTAAATTTAAATATGACACAACATGTGTTACAGCAAGAAATCTAGACTCTGCATGATGTCGTAGATTCTTTGCGAACTGAAGTTGTTAACAATAACATGATGATTGAAACTCAAGACATTCCTTCTATAAAAGTTTAAATATTTTGAACGTCGATGTGGATTCCATTCAAGAACTGGCGCATCGCAATTCAGAGCTCATTTCTCAGTTAGATGCCAAGCTGACAACACTAAAAAATGAATAACGAAAAGCTGCAACTAGTTAAGGAGCTACATAGGCCTGCTAGAAGAAACTGTCAACGTTGACGCTTTGATATCCGTAGCATCGATGAGACTTGGCAAGCTGATCTTGTTGAAATTCAACCTTATACAAAAGAAAACAAAAGATACACTAGGCATCAGACTATTCGAATGAAACCAAAAGATGTTACCCAAGAAAATGAGAAAAAATGGTGGTTTGACATATACAAAAATTACAGTATAAAACATACAGTTGAGAAAGCGAAATTTGAAGTTGGAGATAAAGTGCGTGTAATTAAATTTAAGCATGTTTCTGAGAAACGCTACACACCGAATTGGACAACTGAAATATTTACCGTAGGCCATGTTAAGAATACTAAACCAGTGACGTATATGCTTGAAGATCATCAAGGTAAAGCTATTGCAGGTCGTTTTCATGAACAAGAGCTAGGAAATAAGCTATTTGTAAAATAGTTAGTTTTAGATGACTCACACAATAGTTGGGTAGGTAAGTCTAGCTTGTAAGTATCTTTTGTTTTAATTTTAAGTTTTTTCTGAATAAAATTGATTATTTTCGGGTATATATGTCTTGTCTTTTTCACTTACACATCTACCTACACTCAATCTAGTAAATGAAAAAAGGCGAATTTAGTTTAAATTACATTTTCATTTAGATATTTCTTACAAAAACAAAAAATACTTGACATTTTTAATTTATAAAGCTACCATTCACGAATCTGAGTTCTGGTAATTTCTCAATCACTCCTTTACACACATTCTGACTATCAAAAGTCATCATTTCAAAAAATAGACTTTCAAATCGCATAATATTAGCAAACATAAGTTTTTTCATTGCGCTACTCTTTAAACTCGTATAGTTTTTTGGTATATAAAATTTTACACTTTTCACAGATGGTGATTTCACGTTACGCCAGACACTTTCAGCGATGGTTTCAATAATGACATCTTTTGTACGTTGAAACGGCATAACACTAAGATCCAGAAGATACCGGTCAATACAGGGACTGACTTCGTGAAGAAAAGCAAACGTTGTTTCTTGCAGTACAAATGGATAATATTTTTACGTTTCTTGAATTTTCTTCAAAGCCACTCTTTACTTTCCAAAAGATTTAGTCATGTGCATAAGGAAATTTCCACCTTCGATACATTGTTGCTTCTCTTGGCCATCAAAGAAGAGTGTCATGAGGTTAAAGTAACTTTTTAATAATTTCCACACTTCAAGATTTAGGGTTATACTTGCATGAGGATGACTGGTTTGAAGTTTCACTGCACACACTTATACATTTATCCACAAATTCAATGGAGTTGAAACGTCCATTCAAATATACCATTTCAGATGCTGATCTTCACAGGCTTTCTTCATTCGCATAAACAGATTCTTATCCTCTTCAAACAGTTTTCCCATTCTTCTCTGGATGCTTTTCTTCTTCACAATCTAGCATCTGACAACAAACTGCAGAAAGAGAAAAACTGACCTCCTCTTATAGACGCTTACCCCCTCCATCAAATTTCTGTAGCCTTTTCGTAGTATTTTACCATATGATGCAATAATTATCATGAGAGTGAAAAAATAATACGTATTTAAACGTTTACTCACTTTAGTTCACATAGATAAGGATTCCACGAATCGACGATGACGTCATCAGAATGTAATTTTGTTTAACCCAGGAATTGTTTAACATTACCAATATGAAATATGACGCCCTGTCGGCAAATATCAAAGAAGAACGTTTAATTGATTTAGTTCACATAGATAAGGATAAGGAATCGATAATGGTTAGTCTAAAGAATGGAATTTTGTTTACGGAGAATTGTTATAATAACACGAGGGTGGTTGCAGATCTTGGAAATTTTCAATGACGCACCATTCCGATAAACATTTAATACATCAAAATTATATTATTTTGGGGTGAAAAACTTCAATTCCGGAAATAGCAGGTATTAAATAGTCTAATATTGCGATATTGTATATCATATCATTTCCCGTTCCATATTTATGGGGCTAAAAAGTTTCATTCCCAGAACTTCAAGTATTGATTTCAAATATCGATAGTATCAATCGGATACATAAAAACTGTGATTCGTTAGTCAGCACAAGGAGCTAAACCAATTTTACCGCCTTCTGCACTCTAGTCGCAAATTTTCTATTCGTACGGAAAAAGTGGTCCAGAAGCCTCCCTATCTATCTGAGTGAGTACTAGTTTTATTATAGCCTTAGTATAAAGAAGAAAAGTAAGGGGCGAGGCAGCGGAGGTCTGGTTACTCTAGTAAAGAATATTTTGACCTTCTCACACAGCCAATCGAAAGTCACCAACTTATGACTATTCATTAAGCTAGTTTATGGGGTGATTATACACTTTACATAGGAAATTTGTATTTTTTACGAGCTACTGACACTGAATATTGTATTTGACTTGTTACAGAATGTTTTATGTTTACTTACAATCGATGGTTCTTCGAATTTCAATGCTGTATTATAAGTCGATTTCATTGCTCGTGTTACCTTTCTAAATTTTGTGGACAAGGAAATTTCAATGAATACAAATTTTTGGCCATAGAGAAAATCTCCCGATCTTATATTAAATTATGCTGGGCGCAAGACTTTTGGCCTTTGTGAATTAGCATCAGTTTCCGGAATTTGGTAGATGGTTTTAGAAATCGGAAATCATTAAACCAATCTAAGAAACTTTTTATTGCAATTGACTTAAACAAATAAATGCCACATTGGTTTGACGAATCTACTGCTAAAAAAAACAATTAATTCTATTCCAGGATCAACATATATAAAATAAAAGGAAGAAGGTGGATAGACCTTTTATATTTTACAATCGCAGGGACCTCAGATATACATAAATTGTAAAAATGCAGACGAATTATACCACAATTTAATAGAGGCTATATATGGTAGATATTAGCGCAGGATGTAGGTATGCAGATACATAGAAACTCTTCTCAAATTCTTAAATCATGTCACCACTGAAATTTTTGGTTCAACTTACAGTGCGCTTATCTTAAGAAGCTCGCCTCTAAGGCACATCAAAAATATTTGCGCAGTCTCTCTGAATATTCGTTAAACTTTTATCTACGAGCTCACGATTCATATTCATTGAAAATTTAAAAAACAAAGGAAGGAAATTGAGGACAACATTTCAAAAAAATCAAATTTTAAAAACAACAGGGGTATTTGGTAAACAGCGAGTGCTATAGAAACTAAGCCGCAGTATATAAATGTAATAAGTACTAACGAGTAGTTTGATTTTTATCGTCATCTCTTTCCACTCCGGTTTGTATCAAACTGTAATTATATTTCATTGCTTGACTCATTGTCACATTGTAAACCGAACAAAGCTGCGGGTCCTGATGGTTTAAACAACGACTTTCTTGAAAAGTTAACTCCGGAATTGGAGGAGGTAGGGTAGGGCCTGTAGAAACCACTTGCTTACTTCTTACTCAGTTCAGTTATGCATTTTTGCTCTGGTGAAAAAGACCTGAATGTGTAGTAATACCAACTTTTGAAGGATTTCTCCAATCGAGTAAGTCTTCGGTACACTTCGTATGGTTCCCAAAATGAAGGCTAAGTTCGCTTAGCAAATATTTACAACCAAAATCAAAAAAATTAGAGAATTTTCTGAATTAAAAAAAAATTTCTTTAATATTCAGACTTTTTTGTCAACGTTTTATATATAGATGGGTGGAAGACTGAAATCATTTAAATAAAGTTTATAATTTCAAAGGAAATGATAAATTTATACACTTTTGAAAATTTTGATAATGTTCAAAAAAAAAAAAAATGAAAAAAAATATTTTTCTGATAGTTTAGAAAAATTCAGTTAAATTCTTCACAAAACATAAAATATATTTAAAAACTATCTCAGTTAAATTTATTAATCAGACAACAATTTAAAAAGTTAGAGATTTTCCAACATATGAAAACAATTTTTTTATAAGTTTCAGAAACTTCAATCAAATTTTTTGGTACACCACAAGAAAAGTTGCAACTTATCCTTGTGACATTTTTAACTTCAATATAAATTAAAAAACTTATATGCCTTTCAACATTTTGAAAATTTACAAAGAAGGAAAAAAAAATTGTATGAGCAAAGATATATCAATCCATATTTTTACTAGATATAAAATATATGTATTTCGAAACTATTCTCATTAAATTTCTTAATGAGACAAGAGCTCAAGAATTTGGATAATTTTTAAAAATTTGCAATTTTTGTTCTTAAGAGATTCGTCAGTTTAAAGCGTTGTTTTTAGTAGTTCCAAACAAAATTAACAAATTATCGTGATTAAGTTTTTCAATTTGACACAAATGATCGAGCGCGAATCGCGAGTTTCGTAATGCAAATGTAATCGTCAACGTCTTAGGGACTTGGCGAACATTCTTTAAAAACAAATCGCAGTTTTTGGTTTAAGTTATGATATTCATGATATTTGAATAAATTTTTTTCTAGTGTAGACATTAAACATACCAAAACTCGCTCAAAGCGCGAGAGCGTACCAACGCACCCTAAGCGGTTTGATATTTTTACTATTTTTTTTATTTTGCTGTTATATGCTGATCTAAAACAATTGTGCTACTATTATTTAAACTAATAATAAGTTTAAAAAAATGTGATTTAGAGCTACATTTGTATGCTGCGTCAAAAACCTTCAGAGTGTATGAAGTAACGTTAAAACAAGTGAAGTGTTCCTATTTTTAACTATATAGAACATATTCATAATATTTCTATTGCGATAGTTATTTTTCATTTCTAAAGTCTGAACTTGTTTCTTATTAACGATAAATTTATGTGCATATTCGGTAGTATGTTTACATATGTCTGCCTTTTTTTGACGATGGTTTTAATCTGCGCGGTGTTCAGATATTCTAGTCTTTAACGGTCTCTATATCTGGCCTATATACCCTGTAAGAAGGCGTGCATTAAAAGGTATTAAGAATATTTTATTCTCAAGAATACTTTTTCTGTCCTTCGGTTTTTAATCCCCATAAGGCGGCGAAAATAATAAGATTCCAATCCCTTTCACAGCCGATCGGAGATACGAAATACGAGGGTAGTTCAATAAGTCCTTAGAATGAAGTATAAAAACAATTTTTTTTGGGTAAATTTTTTTTTATTTTTCAACATAATCTCCTTGGAG
>NC_046662.1:140753442-140757869 GCF_010883055.1 Belonocnema kinseyi
CTCGACACCTTGACAAATGTAATTCCATGTAGAAACATGCGTTTAAATAAAATATTTTACCAAAAAAGTTACCCACGCTTTAACTTGACAGACTGTATATATGACTTTGTTACAATTATAGTGTAACAAAGTGAACATTCATTGAATAATAACTACGCGTACAATTTTGTAAAAAAACAATCGACTAAATATTAAAAACATCTGTTGGCTGCAGTACGCACTTTTTTGTATGGATAGATTACAGCTGCCGGCTGAAGAGCAGGAGGTGGTCTGCGAGAGTGCTAGCAGTGCTGGTAGTGAATTAGACGGGGAGAAAATTTCCAGGAGGACACGAAGGCCAACTGTGCGTGGTCCGGTGGTGAGTGGCGCGTCAGGGAGAAGGAAAAATCGGAGCAAAGGAGAATGAGAAATGGAAAAAGGAGGTGAAAGCTGAAGAATATGATAGAACAGAAAGTTAGAGAGCGTAGAAATGAAAAGAGGGACAAAGCGGATAGGGAACCGATACGGGCAATGAAGTGGTGGATGAAGTTAGGAGAGAAGATGGATAGGAAAAATAATATAGTAATAAGGGGATTGGACTTAATGAGCGTGGAAGAAAGGCAGGGGGTGAAAGCGCTACCACAGAGCATATGGTGGGCTGAAGGCAAAGTAGAGAAAGTTAGGATGGAGGGAAGAAAGGAGAATGAAGTGGCGGTGTTGGAATTGAAGAGCTAGGAAGAAAAATTGAGGTTAAAGCGTAATAAAAATAGGATAAAGGAGTAGAATGTTTTCATCGATCAAGATTTGACGAGGGAGGAAAGGGATGTGCAGCGAATGATAAACGATAGGGCTAGCAAGGAGGAGTGGGAGAGCGGCGAAGGTAGGGTATCGGAAAATAAAAATAGATGAGAAAATGTGGGTATGGGACGAGGCGAAAAAGGTGTTGAAGAAAGTAAAGGAAAATTTGTTTCGTTGCAAGTAGGTGGGTGGGAGTAAAGCAGGGTGGACGAGTGTGAAAGGTGCTTTACGAGAACGTAGCAGAGGGAAAAATGAAAAATTAGTATTTCTATAGGTATATTTAGAAATCTGATGTGATTCGACTGGTAGAGACATGGGTAGAGGGAAAGGAATGGGGTAGAGTAGAGCCAAGTTTGTCAAGGGGGTATAGTTGGAGGCTACAGGAGGGAGTCAAAGTAAAGACGAAAGAAAGAGCTAGTGGACGAATTATAACAGAGGTAAGGGTAGGATTAGGGGAGAAGTTCAGGGAGAGAAAGAGGGGAAGGTATCGCAAATGAGGACAGTAAAGATAGTTGGGATAACGTATAAGTTTGTGACTGTATATAATAAGAATGGGATGAAAAAGGTTGAAGAAAGGGCGAAGGACTTACTACGAAAGAGTTGGGGAAGAAGAGTCGTTAGGGGAGAGGGTGTCATGGACGATAGAGGCGATAGAACAGGTGCCAGAAGCCGTGGTGCGTTAGAGAATGTGAAATGATGAAGAGAAAAGTAATAAAGGAGTAAAAAAAGTAGAAGGAGGGAACCTCGAAAAGGGAGTAATACTTAGAAATGAAGAAGAAGTTTAGGGTAATGTGTAAGAACAAAAAGCAGGAAAAAAAGCGCTGGAAGAGGAGTTTAGAAGTATAAAGAAGGGGACGTGTGGAAGATAATTATTAGGTTGAGGAAACGTAGGGTGGATATAAGTGTAAAGATAGGGAGTGACGAATGAAGGGAATTTCTTAAAGATTCATTTCATGGATCAGATACACGGAAGAGAGATAAGGGGATTGGAAGAAAGAGGGAGAGGAGCTGAATGACGAGGAGATAGAGAAACGGATAAAAAATTTCCAAAAATCTAAGGCAGCAAGCCTTGGCGGGGTAGAAAACGAAGCGTAGCTGTTTGGTACACAAGAAGTGAGGGAGAGGCTGAGGGGGGTAGTGGAAAATATATGGAGAAGGAGGGATTTGCAAGAGGGTGGAGGTACCACTGTATATAAAAAGAGTCAGGGAGACGCAAGAAAATCATAGAAGAATTATGCTAATGAATGCGGCGTACAAAATATACGCGATGGTGTTGGCAGATAGGCTGTGGAAGGATGTTGAGGGGAAAGGAATATTGCTGGAGACGCAGACGGGCTTTAGAAAGGGAAGGAGTGCTATTGACAATATTTACGTTTTGCAGCACATTGTGGATAGAAAACTAACCAAAAAGGGTGCCAAAGTGTACGCGTTTTTTTTTATCTAAAAGGCCCGTTCCCTTCGGTGGATAGGGGCAGGTTGTAGGAGGCAATAGAAGAGAGGAGTGGAGAGCGGCATGCTCGAGAGGGTAAGGGAGTTATATGAGGAGGCGAAAGATAAGATGAGAGGAGGGGAGGGAATCTCTTAGGGTTTCTGAATGGATAGTGGGTTGAGGAAAGGGTGTCCGCTTAGCCCAACGCTTTTTGCAATTTTAATCGCGGATATGGAAAGTGAGCTAGCGGCTGGAGTAGTAGGAGGAGTTAGGGTAAGAGGAGTCAGGATATAGTCACTCGTATATACAGACGACACAGTACTGCTAGCAAAGAGCGAAGAGGATTTAAAGGAGATGTTGAAAAGGTTGGGAAGATACTTGGACGAAAATAGGTCAAAGTTAAATGCGGACAAGACGAAGATTATGGTGTTCAGGATAGGAGGTGGTAGAGATAAGGGAGAAGAGTGGAAGTGGAAGGAAAAAGCGGTACAGTAGGTGAAAGAGTTTGTGTACCTGGGCTTCCTGTTTCGAAGAAACGGGGGAGTGGATTTTCATATAAAAGAGAGGGTGAGAAGGGCAAATTTCGTGAAGAGGCAAGCGTGAGGACTGGGGAAGAGGTTGTTCGCAGATGATGTTGTAAGGAGAATGAAAATGTTTGATTCGCTAGTGATGAGCTTCTCATTTGACGGAATAGAGGTACGGTGGTGGAAGGTAAGTGAGGAGGTATATAGGATACAGGAGAGGTATGTAAAGTGGACACTAGGTTTAGCAAGGAATACGCCGAACTAACGAGAGAAAAGAAGTCAGGAACTTATAGCGAGAATGCGATGCGGTTGCATGGAGGATTTTAATAGTTTATGAGTTTCTAGAGAGAAGAGAATGTGTGAATTGTGCGGAAAGGGAGGTGCAAAGTTTGAGCACATGTTGTAGGAGTGTAAAGAGATGGAAAGGAGTGGGACAAGCATGGAGGTATTGTTCTATGAAAGGAGGGACAAAAGGGCAGTACTATTGGTGGAGAGGATGTTGGATAAGAAGGAGAAGAAGGAAAAAGGAGGAAGAGAAATGGAGAAGGAAAGATTGTAAATAGGAGAGAAAGTAGGTGTAAGAAAACTGGTAATGTTGTAAATAGTAGATAAGTATTAGGTTTTAGCCGCGGAGGCAGAGGCTGGTAATGCAAGGCATAGCGCGAAAATAGCTACATGCGTGCGAGGCGAGGCGAAGCAAAGCGAGGAAGGCTAGGCTATGAATGCGAGCGGATTAGATAGAAGGTGTAGATGGATTTTAATTCTTAAGACGTAGTTGTAAAAAAATTCAGTCAAACAAATATGCCAACCAATTTTAAAGAATTGTAAATATTAAACATCTATCTGATTATTTTCATAACAAATAAATTACATACACCAAAAGATCCTACAACAAAGTTTAAGAAAATAAATGTTTCAGACAAAATAACATATATAAACTGTGGACGAATATACCTAGTGAGAATCCTTGCATTAACAAATGCCAGAAAATTGCATGCATCCAGTTCTAACTTGACAAATACCCGAATACTTCTAAATGCCCTATTTTTTCACCCATTTTGAAAGCAGCAGAAGCAATCTCTTAAATCCAATCCCTTGCTCTACCCACCGGGGACAAGATTTTTCGGAATAATTTTGGATACCACAAAGCAGTCCAGAAATAAAACAATTTTATTGCCTTTTATTTTGGAATATTTTGCAACTTTCATTTACTCTTTTTCGAATAAGAATAAAATAAAAAGCTTTTCCAAACATAGCATCGGTGATTTCACGATATCAGGATTAATCCCCACACAGATGGCTTTGGTGAAAAATAATTTTTGATAATGATTTCATATTTTTGTAATGTGTATTATTTGAACGGAGTACATATTTTACAATAAAGAAATGTATCATTATTACTATCCTGTGAGGTTTTACAAATATCGCGCTTTTGGAACGCGTTCTAATACGAGGGTAGTTCAATAAGTCCTTAGAATGACCAACATATGGCGCGCGAATCGCTCCTAATCATCTGTTTTCAGTCAGCACCACTCCCGACTAGATATATGGTGCAGTCACAGTCCACATCTTCTGAGTTTTCGTGTTTTTATAATCAATTGAAAAAAAATTGTTCGTTAAGAAAAATGAAAAAAAACGAGTTCAGAGCGGTAATCAAACATTTTCATTTAAAGGGTTTAACTCCATATGAGATAAAA
>NC_046662.1:140757969-140773811 GCF_010883055.1 Belonocnema kinseyi
GAGGGAGCTCTTCTTAATATTTTGACACCAAAATCATGTCGATACACCTTACCGACTGCGAGTAAAGCCACCCACGCTTTAACTTGACAGACTGTATGAGGTGCAAAAGGGATGATTTTAGTCGATAAGGCTTGTAGCCCAAACATCGGAGTGGGTATTTTCGAGGAGCCCAAAAATCAGAGACTACATTGACACTAGAAAATTCTAAAAATATTATTTTGTTACTAAGTCATATATACGTGGTAGAGAAGGGTTGATTTCAGCCGCCAAGGGTTGGGGCCCACAAATTTGAGTGTGTATTTTCGAGGAGCCCAAAAGTCAGAGACTCCAATTACACTAGAAAATTCTCAAAAATATTATTTCCTTACAAAGTCATATATGCGTGAAAGAGAAGGGTTGATTTTATACGATAAGTTTTGAAGCCCAAAAATCGCAGTGGATATTATCGAGAAGCCCAAAAGTCAGAGACTTCAATTACACTAGAAAATTTTCAAAAATATTATTTCTTTACAAAGTCATATATACGAGTTGCAAAAGGGATGATTTTAGTCATTAAGGATTGTAGTCCAAAATTCGGAGTGGGTGTTTTCGAGGAGCCCAAAAATCAAAGACTACATTGTCACTAGAAAATTCTAAAAATATTTTTTTACAAAGTTATATATACGTGGTAGAGAAGGGTTAATTTTATACGTTAAGGGTTCAAGCCCGAAAATCGGTCAATGTAGTCTGATTTTTGGGCTCCTTGAAAATACCCACTCCGATTTTTGCGCTCCAACCCTTAACGACTAAAACCATCCCCTTTGCACCTCGTATATATTACTTGGTCAAAAAATAATATTTTGGAGTATTTTATAGTGTCAATGTAGTCTTTGATTTTTGATATCCTGGAAAATACCCACACCAATTTTTGGGTTCCAACCCTTTACGACTAAAATCATCCCCTTTGCACCTCGTATATATTACTTTGTCAAACAATAATATTTTTGAGTATTTTCTAGCGTCAATGTAGTCTCTGATTTTTGGGCTCCTTGAAAATACCCACTACGATTTTTGGTCTCCAACCCTTGACGGCTGAAATCAACCCTTCTCTATCACGTACATATGACTTTGTAAAGAAATAATATTTTTGAGAATTTTCTAGTGTCAATGTAGTCTCTGATTTTTGGGCTCTTTGAAAATACCCACTAAGATTTTTGGGCTCTAACTCTTAACGACTAAAATCATCCTCTTTGAACCTCGTATATATTATATTGTCAAAAAATAATATTTTTGAGAATTTTCTAGTGTCAATGTAGTCTCTGATTTTTGTGCTCCTCGGAAATACCCACTACGATTTTCGGGCTCCAACCCTTAATGACTAAAATCATCCCCTTTGCACCTCGTAGATATTACTTTGTAAAAAAATTATATTTTTGAGAATTTTCTAGTGTCAATGTAGTCTCTGATTTTTGGGCTCCTCAAAAATAACCACTCTAATTTGTCGGCTCCAATCCTTGACGGCTGAAATCAACCCTTCTCTACCACGTCCATATGACTTTGTCAAAACATAATTTTTTTTTCGAATTTTCCAGTGTCAGTAGAGTCTCTGATTTTTGTGCTTCTCGAAAATACCTACTGGGCTGTTCAAAAATGCCAAAATCAAGGTTTAAGTTTTTATAATTTGGTTAGTATTTTTGTACATAGGGGTGGTTTTTCTGAATTTTTTTTGGTTAATTCGAGACCCTGAAATATGCCCCAATTCTGGTGCATTTTGGGTTTTGCAACTTTTATTTTTTCAAGGGGGTGGTTTTTTGTAAATGGGGGTAGTTTTTAAATTTTTTTCTTGCATTCGGGAGCCCAAAATAAGCCCAAAATTCTGTTGCTCTTTGTTTTTCCCGAATTTAAGTTGTCACATAGGGGGTAGTTTTATTTTTAGCAGGGCTGGTTTTTGGAAATCGGTTGCTGGTGCGTTTAAGAGCCCAAAAAAAGCCTAAAATTCTGACGTGTTTGATTTTTTTCTTTTAATTTTTATTTAGTGGAAGTGCTGAATTGATTCAAGTCAGCACCTCCACTGAAAATTTGAATTTTCACAAAAAGTAGCGGAGCCCAAAAATCTGCAATACAGCCCAAAAGAGCCAAAAATTCTGACACAAAGAAATTTTGGAATTTTATTTGTGGAGATGCTAGCTTAGTAGACCTATGGCCGTCTTTTGTCGCCTTTCTCAACCCGATCCGACATGGATAATAGGAGCAATTGGTATTTTTTAATTAATATATGAACTATTACACTTTCTTGATAAGGATTTATCTTTGGAATTGAAAAATGAAACCACTTTGTGAACAACTTTTGTTCAGAGGTTTATACATATCTTTCATAAATAGTAATTGTGTATATATATTAAAATTGATATGTGTAAATATTAAACTGTAAGGCATCTGTTATTTTTAATACTACCAATTTCAATTAATTTAAAGTCCCATATCCTAATATTTTTGGAAACCAAAAATAACGTAAAATAAGAGTGGGGGATTAGGAATGTTTTGTTATGGTTTGTTTAGAGATGTAAAGTGACTTTGTATATACTAAAACTTTGATCTATTTCTACCCTGTTGTTCACGCAGAAAAAAAAATATAAAATAACAGATTACTAATACTTATCTAGAATTTCTTCTGTTATGCTTACCTGTGTTGTTGAGCCATGATTAGGATAATAAACAGAATTGTGCTCATAAAAAAAATAATTTTTATAATGAAGACTGAAAATAAATGCAAAGATATGACTAATTTGTGGAATAATTCAAATATGCCGGAAACTAAGAATGAGAATGTTTCCCTTTTTATATAATATAAACTACATTGCTGACCAATTCGGGGAAAATATACATTAATAGTAAATTTTCCAGAAGTTTGAAGCTGAAACTTAATATTTAAAGAAAATAAAAGTTGTGCTAAATTGTGATTGACTTCTGCTCAGTTGGACAGTAAACGTTAAGATTGGCTAGGTGGCTCGCCGTATGCATAGTGTTGAGCGATGAGGTACGATTTCAAAAGCATAACCTTTAAACAATTTTTCTAAAAATTATTTTATGACATCCAAATCTGGAGTAAATCATCCTGATCAAAAAGTAGTGTTTTTCTCTATAAAAAATCTGTAAGATCAGCAATTGGCATATGAAGAACCAAAATGCCAAACTCAAAAAAGGTCCAAAGAAGATCCAAAAATAATCAAATTTCAAGAAAATAGAACAAAAATTTGCAGTTGTTTACTCTTTAAGAAACATGTAATACAAACGATTTTCATATTGGAACGAAAAAATGTAAACTCTGAAAACATACAAGACCCAAAAAGAATCTATTTTCAAAAGAACAAAACTTGTGCTCGAAAAATGCAGTCTCTATTTCCCTGTAGAAAAATTTTGTAATGCCAACAGATGCCATATTAAGACCTCAACACAAGTTTTGTTTTTTCGAAATTGGAGTTTTTTTGTATGTTTCATGAGTTCAATATTTTGTGGTTTAATATGAAAACTGTCGGTCTGCCAGAATTTTATTGCAGATAAAAAAATACTCCATTTATCGAGAACAACTCAGGATACATTATGGTTTTTTGAATTATGATTAATTTTACGTCTTGTATATTTTTTTTAGTTTGACATTTTGTGTTTAATATAACTGTTAGTCCTACATAATTTCTTTAGGGGGAAAGAAGCTTACTTTTGCCAAAATGGAATACAATAGAAGTATGCATTTTACAAAATAACTACTTTTCCCCGGGTAGAAATTGCCTCTTTATGCCTAAACTAAATATTGGCTCTCACGAGGCCGCAGCCAGATTTCATAGCTGGAAGAATCTAGGCTTTCCCTCTGCTGGCCCTCGACAGGTTATTGTCGTATGCTACTTGTCTTACATTATTTATCTACTCACGTTTTAGTACTATAGTTTATAATTAAACTAAATGAAAAGCTTTATTTACAAAGATGTATTTAAAAAATAATTTCTATCAATTAATCATTTTCTTAAGGGGACCTTGTAAAGCCCTTGACAGGTAAACCGTGTAATACAGTTGTGAGTACAAAAAAGTAAATTAATGTTCTTATGCTTAATTATACTTAAATTTAAAGAAGAACAAATTTTAAAAATTACCGAGATGCAAAATTTGAAAAATTTCATTTTTTTCTGAAAAAATTAAAAACATTTGGTGTTTTAAAATTTTGAAAAGAGTTTTTCTTAAAGATCTATTTAATCTGAAATCACGTGAGCACGTTTAAAAATTATATATAACAAATCGAGCTTCAAAAACCGTTTTTCCTAATTTCTAAAGTATTGGATGAATGCCGTCAAGCATTTATGATACCGCACTCAGCATGGCATCGTAGCTATGGCGATTAGGCGTTTGACTGATAAGCCTACGGTGCGTGCGTTCGATTATCAGCACTCGCGGATATTTTAATAAACTGCGTTTGTATTTAGTTATTAGCAATAAGTCTTCTCTAATCAAATTTAATGATAAGTTTAGTTTTAGAATAACGTGCGGAGTATAGTTAATAATCGAATGTTAATAAAAATACAAGAAAACAGAGGAGTGTTTGTCAGAGGCTACAGAAATGTGTAAAATCTTTAGATTAAACTTTTGCAAAGAAAATGTGTTCTACAATTCACATTTTAAAATATATTAATAATATTTTATTTGAACCAACAAAATAAAAAACAATAGCATATGCTTTTGAATAATAGTGTGTGAGGGACTATCTAGATACTATAAAGACCCTATTAATAGGCCCTCATTGGGTTGCCTACTGATGACCTCGCTAGCTGAGCGTGACGCTTTCACTTGCGCCCTCGATAGATTGCCACTTTAGGGCCTCGATAGAAAATGGAAAATCTAGACAGGGCCTCTTAAGAACCAAGTTATAATTTCTACCCCGGTCTTGGTTTTTTTGTGTTTTTTAAACATGTTTTTTTAAACATTTTTTAAACATGTCTATAGTTTAATTCAGCACTACTTTAATTTTGTTTTAAACAAAAGTTTACGGTTATAGTTTCCGGGACATTACTAACCATACATTATTCGTAAGTTAGTTACTTGTTGAATTTATATGAACTAAACATTTATCGCAATGATCTTTCTAAAACTGATACAAATTGATAAACATAAATATAAACAGAAAAATCAAGCATCTAATATAGTAATCATCCCAAAAATAGATTTCTAGAAAGCTTTCGGCAGCGTCTTTTTTTAACAACGTACAATGTCAAAGCCCTCAGGCTTTTGAAAATAACATAGGTTTTTCAATAAGAACAGCTCGATTTAAAAAAGTTTACAAAAATAAGTACTTATTCTGAACTTCTTATGAATTAAGGTATAGTCACCTCTTAAGGAGTATTCAAGAAATAATTTTCACCTGACAAATTTTATTTTGACACTACAATACTCCTTCATTGTGCCCGGGAAATTAGCAGTTTTCTATCAAATTCACGCTAAGAACGGAATTTTTAGAATTTTTTAACATAAATGATAATTTAAAATTATCCATACTATTGTCATTTGCTCAGAAAATTTCTTCCCCTGTGAATGGTGAAAACCTTTCGGGGTGAATTAGACAAATTTGATGAATTAAAAAAAAAACAGTTCTCGTTTAACACATTTAGTAATTATTTTTAAAAAACTCATTTGGTTAAACAATTTTTCCTCTCTAATATTGTGAAAATTATGATTTTCTGGAAATAATGATAGAATTAAAAAATTTTAGAGCAATATATTCTCAAACGATACTTATTAATTATTTAAACAATTTTTATTTGTTTCAAACATTTTTCACCTGTAAAGCGAGAAAAGTCATTTTCTCGAATTAGTGACATAATTAACGGATGTTTAGAGTAATATTCTTTTCTAAAATATATTCAGAAATATTTTTTTAGTATTACAATTTGTTTAAACAATTTTCAATTGTTGAAGATTTTGTTGTTGTTGTGAAAGTTATTGTTGTCTGCAATGAATGGCACAATTAACGAGTGTTAACAGTAATATCTTATTAATTTTGATTTATCTAAATTCGAATATTAACACGTGCCACAGCGCATTTTAACATCTCATTTAATTAACATGGAGAAATTTTGAATTTTCGAAAATTTGAACTCATATTCGAGGGTTTCATCGAAACTAGTTATGATTTTTGGGATTTAAGATGAATGCCTACGAAATAAAAACATACTAATGACTTTCATAAAAAAATATTCATATTTTCTGATTAAAATGTAATAAATGTAAAAAATGTAATAAATGTAATTGCTAAAAAAATTAAATAAAATAGAGCACGTCAAATTATGTTTCTTACTGTATACTGTATAGAAAGAATACATTTACCACTTTTGAATTGTTTAGACAAATATAATTTGTTTAAATCATTACTTTTCCAAAAATACTTTTAAAATCGTAGTTAATTCTACGTATTATATTTTATTTCATTGTTTTAGTTATCAAAAAGTAACGGCTTGAGCAAATAAAAATTGTTTAAACAAATATAAATTTGTTAAACATTAGAAGAAATGTCTAAAAATTATGTAATTATTCAACAAAAAGTAGCATAGGATACCAATTTAAAAAATGTGGATATCTCCGGCTCAAATTTTAGAAAAAATTTTAAACTAAACAATAGCTATTTGTTTGAATAATTACATAATGTATTTAGAAATATTTAATACGCCGAAGAGTGACAAAGTATTGCATCTCAATAAGAAAATACGATTTGTTTTACATTTTTGAGGAATAAATATTTTTCAAATATTTTTAATTTGTTTAAACAATTCTGAATTTTTTTAAAAGTTATGGTAAATAGTCAAATTGCCTATTAGTAGTTATTTGTATAAAAAGACTACGTAAATTGATAAGAAGTAACTATAATACGTAAAAATGTACTTTTTTTATTTTTGGTTCATGTTTGAAGCGCTGCGGGGAGGATGGGGGGTGGGTTGGAAATTAAAGGTATTAGTTTGGTTTTATTTAGTTGCCACTCTTCTTGAATCCCTAAAAAACTTGGCACGTTTCGAGGAAACCCTTGAATATTTGTTCAATTTTTCAAAAATTCAAAATTTCCCCATGTTAATTAAATGGGATTTTGAAGTGCCCGATAGCACGTGTTAATATTTGAACTTCGAAAAACAAAAAATTACGAATTTTCTTTTTCTGTAATTTGAAACTTTTGAGGGGGTATCTTGTTCTCTAGAATGAACAAAAATTTTGCAATGCATTTTTGGACCACTCTAATATATATCTGCGACCATCCATCTCACGGTAATTTTTATAGATGGCAGTTGCTCCCAGTGGGACCCTGCGGTAGTTATTGCGTTGTGTAACAGATTAAAAGAATCTAGACTTTTCTCCACCTTCTCTTTGAACAGGCAAGGCGCAAGTGAATGATTATAAGTTCTTTATATAACTGCAAAATATTCTCAGCAATTCACAATTTTAAAAAAGTAGTTTAAATAAGTAACAAGTATGTTGAACAAAAAATACTACCCCTGACATTCATTATCCTTTTACAATTTATCCCGAAAAAAAAACTTTCCACGATTTATGCTGGGTGGGGAAGGGGATGTTAAGACAATTAGAAATTGTTAACAAATTTTAAATTATGTAAAAAAAACTTGGAAACTCGTCAATTACCAATTAAAAATTATGCATAAGTATATAGAGCACACCATGGAGAATTTGGAATGGGAGGTCCGCTACGACAGATATTATGGAGAATTTAAAGTGGGGGTCCGCCATGACCGATATTATAGAGAATTTGGAATGGGGGATACGTCATTACAAATATTATGGAGAATTTGGAGTGGGGGAAATAAGTCATGACAGATATTATGGGAAATTTTCAATAGGAGGAATTCGACGCGACATAAACTATAGGAAATTTGAGTGGAAGGTCATTATCGTAAATATAAGGGTTAGCATAACTTAAAAAATACAGATACCAATACTGCGAATGCCAGAAGTATTACCACTCATTCAATATGAAAATGTTGAAAATAAAAATTAATTATTTATAAAAATCCCAAATAAAGATTATTTCATACTAATAATTAATAAGAATAAATCAATTTTCCTAATTCTGTTAAAAATAAATTACATAAGTGAAATAATATAACGTAAAATTATCGCTGGGGAAAGGTCATAGAAAGAAAAATCGCAGTTTTTATTTTCAGTTAAATTTGTTCTTTAAACTGTTTATTTGAATGCATACATCTTTAACAGTAAAAAGTGGTAAAGTTTGAGTAGATATGATTAAAAACTCACTGTAAATATAATTATTCTGTTAGTAAGTATTTCACTTTTGCTGCAACATAGGATGTAAACATACTGGTTATTTCCAAAAACACTAAATGAAAGTATAAATCAACAAATGATTTTGGTACCTGTTGTTTAATTTGCTCGCTGATATTTTCAAATTTAAAAGCAATAATCTGACGAATAATCATTTCGCTAGGAGACAGAACTTTCTCTCTCAAAATGTACTAATGTGTCTCAGCTATTAGAAGATTTAAACACTTTTCGTCACCCATAGCTTGCCTTTTTATTTTTTGTAAACATTCATCGGCACAAAAAACAATTTGCTTTAATCCTTCAAAAGTGATTTTCTGCATCACTATAGTTGGTCTATACTCTTCAGGCCATTTTTTCACAGTCTCCAGTGGTGGTTTCCTCTTTATCTCCAGGAACAATAAAGACGATTGCCTTGCTGCCATTGGAAGTGCTGAAGACAATGCTGAATTTCCACAATTCCATAGGTTTCAAGTACCCCTATTCAGTCTCAAAGAAGCCTGATATATAGTCAATGCTACTAGGCAGTCTGATAAGTACTTGAAAATTCTAAGAGATGGCATTAGTATTCACTAATATGAACCATTTTCGTCGAGCTTGATCCTTCAAATGACGCCTGTTAAAACTTCAGCCATTTATGTTTACGAATTTACAAGTTACAGCACTGAGAAGCGACTAACCTCCGAGTTTTTTTTAATATGGAATAATCTGAGTTTCGAGTTTTTATCAAACACTACTATCTTCGCACGAAAACGATATGCGAGACCAAGGACAAGTTGGATAAGTATTACCCGGATTCTGCAACGTCGATTGGAATGATTCATAAGTGGTTTATCGAGTTTCGTTGTGGCCGTAGGAGCACAGTTGATGCTGAACGATCTGGGCACCCAAAAGAGGTCACTACACCAGAAAATGTCGAAAAAATCCATGATATGATGTTGAATGATCCCAAAGTAAAATTGAGAGAGGTAGCTAATGCTGTAGGCATATCATTGCCCGTGTGGGCAATATCGTGCATTCAGTTTTGGGCATGAAGAAACTCTGCGCGCGATAAGTGCCGCGTTTTCTCACAGTGGACCAAAAACGAATTCGTGCGACAACTTCCCAGCAGAATTTGGCATTATTTTCGCGTAAGCCGACTGAGTTTTTGCGCCGATTCATAACCATGGATGAAACCTGGATCCACTACTACACTCCTGAGTCAACGCAACAGGCAAAAGAGTGGGTTCTACCGGGCCAAAGTGCTCCGAAGCGTCCAAAAACGCAACAATGCGTCGGAAAGGTTATGGCCTCCGAATTTTGGGATGCACATGGCATAATATTCGTGGCCTATCTTGAAAAAGGTAAAACCATAACAGGAGCATACTATTCATCATTATTGGACCGATTGAAAATCGAAATCGCCGAAAAATGACCGCATTTGAAGAAGAAAAAACCGCTTTATCATCATGACAATGCGCCTGTTCATTCATGCTTAGTTGCACAAGCAAAATTTCATGAAAGCGGCTTCGAATTGGTTCCTCAGTCACCTTATTCACCAGACCTGGCTCCCAGCGACTATTACTTGTTCCCTAACCTGAAGAGATGGCTCACCGGTAAGCGTTTCTACTCAAATGAGGAGCTCATAGCTGAAACTGAGGCGTATTTTGGAGGCCTCCCGATCGAGTACTTTTCGGAAGGTATCAAAAAGTTAGAAAATCGTTGGACTCGCTGTATCGACCTAAAAGGAGAGTATGTTGAAAAATAAAACCGACTTTGGCCAAAAAAACGTCTCCGTGTTTCATTTTTCTGGGACTTATCAGACTGCCTAGTATTTAACAAGCATTTCCAAGATGTAGAGTCGAGAGAGATTCCTTCCGAAGTCGTGTTGATCAGTTTTATGACAGGTTCGATGTTCCCATCAGGCTGTAACTCAATCCCCAGCAGGTACCTCAGGTAAGCGACGTTTCACTGCAGACCGTACACGTGATGTATCCATTAGGGCTGTATATGAATCCATGGCTGCAATGGCTTGGATATCAGCAGTAGCAGTGTGGGTTGGGTTGTTCTCAGACATTTTGTGGTAATTGGTCTCAAGATTGAAACTAGACTGAATGCTATGTAGAGCACTCACCCGCTCTTATACATACTTGGAGCTTTGTCTATCCCCACAATATGGGTCAAAGACACATACCAAATGAACCGGTTTCTCCCACTAGTCCAAATAATTCTCGTTGAAAAACTCTAAAAGCCTCTCACAAAAATCGTAAAAAATAACATAGTGTCCTTTGATCTTTAATTATTCCAAGAAAACCTCTCCAAAAATTTTAACCAAGATTTCTAAATGCTTTGTAAAGTACCTAAGTTTGCTCTTCTTAAGTAAAAAGAGGCCGAGTAACTGTCATTGAAAGGGTGAATTTATGTACTTGTTACCGAGAAGAGCATAAATAAAAATGTAATAAATAATCAAGGATATACACGATGAAAAAAATGGTTATTTAAAATCGTGGGAAATCCGCCATGACAGGTAGTATGGGAAATTTTGAGTGGGGGTGCGCCATGACAGGTAATCTGAAGAATACCGAGTGGGGGTTGACATGTACCCTAGAAAATTACCAAAATATTCAAAAGTTTTTTGAATTTCAAAATTTTACTTATTTTCAAAAAATTTATCAACTTCACTAATTTTCAAAACTTTACCGATCTCAATAATTGTCCAAATTATTTTGGAGGTTTGGTCTGTACTCTAGGAACTTGACAAAACTTTTCAGTTTTTTTCTCGAATTTCAAAATTTCACATTTTTTCAAAAACTTTATCAAATTTTCAAAAATGTTCCAATCTCATTGATTTTCAAGATTTTATTAGTTTTAAAAATTTCAATCACTTTAAAATGACAGATGAACTGTTTGAAAAATTTACAAACATTTGATTATTATTAAACATAATTCTAAAACTTTAAACGAGTACTTTAATATATAATTGATTTAACACTTTATGAAAGGAAGCCTCTTGACACTCGATATCAAACTCTAATATTTTAAGCAAACACATTAAGAAAAAGAATGAAATAACGATTTCTACTTCTTTCAGAGTTTACTACAAAGATTACCGAATATTATTTTCTACATATAAATAATGTCGTACTATTTCAACTTAGTTCTTCTTTCAAAATTAAAAATGTATCTGCTTCAATCCATATTATTTTCCAAAACTTTACAAATGAAAAACAATGTGAAAAATCTCACCAAAAAATAATACACAGAAACTGAAAAATTCTTTCAAGCATAAAGTATTATCCAGAGGACACTTTTGCATAAAACAAATGTTGTCCTTATTGATCCTGATATAATTTCTGATATCAACAATGTTCAAATGAAAATTTCTTTTGTAAATTTTAGCTCAAATAAAAAGTGAAAATGTTTCTCCGAATACCAGCCAGGAGAATGTTCAATGCAAAACTAAACATTATATTTCCAAAAAAAATGTTTGAACTGAGATTATTTATAGTAGAGGGAGATTACTACGCAAATGAAATTTCGTCTTATCATTTTACAGAATGTTTTAGAATAAAAAAATATAATATAAATTCTGCATTTTACAAGAAGACCTCTGCATAAATCAGTTAAGAAAAACTTTGAATGAAAAGCAATATTTTTAAACTTCTTACAAACAAAATCATTCCGAAAATTAAAAAAAATCTGGCTTGTTACTACTAAAAAATAATTTTTTCATGATACCCAGACAATTTTACAAGTTTCTCCATTCTCCATTGTGAATCAAATAAATAAATCGATAATACATCTGTCTTACATGACGAAAATTTCCCTAAATGAAAATTACTCTTTTATAAAAAATTTGAAACTTTAACAAAATATAAGTAAAAAATATTAGGAATATCGTACTATTCGTCTAGGCTTTCAGTATGAAAATGTGGAACGTGGTAAAAATTGCTCTAAATTAAAATTATTCTTACAAATTTTACATTACTGTTACCATTATTAAAAATTACTTCTTGGATTCTATAAAAAAGGTACAACTTTCCAAAAATAGAAATCAGATATATGCGGAATATCATATCTACTCGTGTAGGTTTTCTTGACTAAATTGAAAAACTTGTTATCACAATCTTGTAGGGCTTTTAAAAAGCAACAGTTTTCTTCTCAAGACTTTTTTTCGTACCATGCATTCTTTGGCTTAAATTGTTAATTTTAGTTTGCTTTTCTGGAATTTGAAAATGCTTTAACTCTAGTAATTTTTGATTTTTCAAAAAAAGTCATGAAGATAAATTGTTAAATTTTTTGAGTTCTATGAATAACCGTACAGAGAATTTTGGAGTTTTCAAAAAAGTGGTGTCAAAATTATTCAAAATTTGCCCACTTTCTGAATTTTCATCCAAAATAGTAGATGTATAGGGGGGTTTTTGGCTTACGATTCCTACCTTACCCGCATCGAGAAGCTTCGACCTGTAGTGGTTCGTGTCCGTGCTAAATTTTCTGGAAAAAAGGGTTCCTGTCCGTGCTAAGCTTCGAGAACGTTCGTCAGGGTTAAATGAAAAAAACAAGAATGATTTATTGCTTCCTGACAGTCAAGAAGTTCGTAAAATCCGCAAAAAAATGCAGGTGTATAGGTGAAATCTTATAAGGAGAGTAACGTATGGCATCCTGTTTTGACTATTTATTTGATTTATTGCTTCCTGATAGATGATATTTTAGCTCGAAATTCCTGCCCTTATTTGTTTAACGCGCAAAAGACGCAGAAGGACAGATGAAATCTGATACGAGGGTTATGCATGGCCTTCTGTTTTGCTTATTAATTCGATTTGAAAATTCCTGATAGATGATGCTTTAACTAAGAATTCCTGCCTGTAAAAAACATTCTTCTGCTGTCTAGAATCTCCGAAAAAAATAATTAGAATTAAAAAAGTATATCTATAAAGTTAATTGAAGGTAAGAAAGGAACACAAAAGCATTTCTTATAGTAGATGCTAGGTCCGTCTACCTATGGACGTGGTATATGTAACAAGATACTGAAAACAATTTCGAGAATCGAGAGAGAGATTATGGACAGCATGAATTTACTTCGAGACCTTTCATGGACGTTTAATAAATACCAAGAGTAAACTGACCGATGCTTGTCGCTCCTTATGTTATGCAACGATATTCGAGCAGAGGTCGCATGTTCTATCATCCACAGATGTATGCTCGGTTTTCAGCTCTCATTTAGAAAGGTCAGTTTTTACCTTTTAAATGTTAAAGATTTAAACTAAAAGTTTTAAAATGCAACAAATTAATATAATAAAATATGTGAATTTTTTCAATAATTCACTAAGGCTATTATATAATAGAGTCTATAGAAAATCAAGGATGATTTAATTCAGAGTTAAAATTTTTTCTATAATGCTGAATCATCTTTAACTAATAACATCAAATTTCTACTACGCAATGTTTTTTCGTAAACAACTTCAAGGTTATTTTTAATGCTGCATTACTTTCTTTTTTACGTTTTTCAATATTATATACCACAAGTGTCAATTATAACTTAGAACCTTCTAGAACAATTAGACAAAGAGAGATAGATATTATTAGATAAGGATGGTAAATGATATGTAGCATGTATGGTTCAGGGAGAAAGAGAGAGATAGAGAGCTATGTGTCAAAAAATTTTTCAGCACAAAAATAATTTTCTAAAATTTACAACTCGATAGAAGGGTTTGCGATTGAGCGACTCGAAACCAGTTACAAATCTCACAGCATGCCTCACCAAAGTGAATTACATCATATAAACATTTTTGCATGAATCTTAAAGAATGCCTACAGATTCTTAAGAGATCCTATTAAAAATAGTGGATTACTGAAACAGATTTAGAGTTGATACTAGGTAGCCTCGTAGTATTGAATCAACTATTTAGAGATGAAGAACGTGGAATTTGAAAGCTCTTGTTAGAATTTACTTGCAATAAAGTATGAAGAAGTATAAGAAAAAATTCAGCCATATTAAAATTTAGTGTAAGGAAACTGTGAATCAAACATAGGAAAAAAATGATACATTGAGGACATGAACATCTACTTTCTGGAACTCTTAAATAAAAAATCTAATGACATAAAAAAGACAAAAATAATAATATAGTATATAGGAATAGAGGATGATATATTGCTTTCTAGTTGAATAATTTAGTTCAGAGATCATGAAAACCAAACCACAGAAAACTTACTTTACCGATATTCTACAGCTGTAGTGGCTGGTGCGTGCTATATTTTCAGAATATTCTTAATGAAATCATGAAATTATATTGCGCAATTTTATTAGTAAACAACTTCAAGGTTATTCTTCAATTTCACATCACACGTTTTAGGCTGCAAAAACGTTATTTTTTATACGTATTTAGATACGCCGATTATAATTGAGATCCTTCTAGAACAATTAGGCAAAGAGGGAGATATATTATTAGATAAGGACGGTAAATGATATGCAGCATGTATAGTTCAGGGAGAAAGATACAGAGCTATGTATTAAAAAATGTTTCAGCACAAAAATAATTTTCTAACGTTTACAAGTCGATAGAAGGGTTTGAGATTGAGCGACTCGAAACCAGTTACAAATCTCTCAGCATGCCTCATCAAAATGAATTACATCATATAAAAAAAAATTGTGCACGAATCTTGGACAATGCCAAAAGATTCTGAAGAGATCCTTTTACGAATAGTGGGTTACTGTGGCCGATTTAGAATGAATGCTAGATAGCCACGTAGTATTGAATCAACTATTTTCAGATGAAGAACGTATAATATGAAAGTTCTTATTAGAATTTACGTACTTGCAATAAAGCAACATAAATAACAAAAATAATTCAGCAGTATTGAAATGTAATGCAGGGAAACTGTGAATCAAACATTGAAAAAAATGATAAAGTGATCACGTGAACATCTACTCTCTGGAACTTTTAAATCCAAATTGAGTCAAATAGAAATTAAAAAATACAAAAATTAATACGGTTTATAGAAATCGAAGATAATATATTGTTTTCTAGCTAGGTAATTTAATTTAGAGACCATAGAAATCTACCTTACCGGTATATTCTATAGATGTAGTGGCTTATGCTATGTTTTCAAAATATTCTCAATGACGTCATCGAATTCCTACAGCGCAATTTTCTTCGAAAACAACTTATAGTGTATAGTGTAGGGAGAAGAATAGATGGAAAGAGAGAGATAGAGAGATTTATGTAATAAAAAATATTTTAATTCGACAGTGGATCACTGTAACATGTTTAGAATTTTGTACTGACATAGCTAGGATGTCAATTCAGCCATTTGAGATAAAGAAAATACAATTTGAGAATAAAATAAATCAGGTCCATAAATATTAGAGTTGACTAAGAAATGTTGAAATCATCTTTCACATAATAGAGTGATCTGTGAATAAAGATTAAATTTACTTACTTCAAACATTAAAATAAAGCATTATAAATAACAAAAATAAATTCAGCAGTATTAAAATTGAATAAAAAGAAACTGTGAATCAAGCATTGAAAGTGAAGTATTGAACACGTATATTAAAATGCACT
>NC_046662.1:140773911-140777933 GCF_010883055.1 Belonocnema kinseyi
TTCAACTGTTTCAAATTAGCAAATGCAACTTTCTTTCACTAAAACGAGATCCTGGATTAACAAAGATTATCATAGAGTGCGCCACAGTCCGATACGCTGATTTTGCTTCTAGTTGTAAATAGAGGATGGTGATGAGGAGAAGGAGTAGGAAGAGAAGGAGGATACGATAACATTACAGTTCAGCAGTTACTGAAAATATTAGATTTAGGTGTAAAAATAAAGGAGCACATTGTCTTCCAAACAACACCAAACTGTAAAGGAAACTATCGAAAATGTATGTGGAAGAATGAGAAAGAATAGAGGTGGGTGAGGAGGAGGAGGAGGAGTAGGAGAAGGAGAACATTCAGTAATGATGTAGTTAAGACAAGTAGGTACTGAAAATATTAGATTTAATGATTATATCATCAATCTTTAATACCTAACTCTCTCTCTCTCTCTCTTTCTATCTATTAATATATATATATATATATATATCTTTGTCTAATTGTTCCAGAAGGTTCTCGATTATAATCGACGTATCTAAATACGTATAAAAATAACGTTTTTGCAGCCTAAAACGTGTGATGTGCAATTGAAGAATAACCTTGAAGTTGTTTACAAATAAAATTGCGCAGTATAATTTCATGATGTCATTAAGAATATTCTGATAATATAGCATGCACCAGCCACTACAGCTGTAGAATATCGGTAAAGTAAGTTTTCTGTTCATGTCATCAATGTATCATTTTTTTCCTATGTTTGATTCACAGTTTTCTTACACTAAATTTTAATATGGCTGAATTTTTTCTTATAATTCTTCATACTTTATTGCACGTACGTAAATTCTAACGAGAGCTTTCGAATTCCACGTTCTTCATCTCTAAATAGATGATTCAATACTACCAGGCTACCTGGTATTAACTCTAAATCTGTTACAGGAACCCACTATTTTTAAAAGGATCTCTTAAGAATCTGTTGGCATTCTTCAAGATTCATGCAAAAATGTTTATATGATGTAATTCATTTTGATGAGTCATGCTATGAGATTTGTAACTGGTTTCGAAACGCTCAATCGCAAACCCTTCTATCGACTTGTAAATTTTAGAAAATTATTTTTGTGCTGAAACATTTTTTAATACATAGCTCTCTATCTCTCTCTTTCTCCCTAAACTATACAATCTGCATATCATTTACCATCCTTATTTAATAATATCGCTCCCTCTTTGTCTAATTGTTCTAGAAGGTTCTAAGTTATAATCGGCACTTGTGGTATATAATATTGAAAAACGCAAAAAATATAGTAATGCAGCGTTAAAAATAACCTTGAAGTTGTTTACGAAACAAGTTGCTTAGTAGGAATTCGATGACGTCATTGACAATATTCTGGAAAAATAGCGTAAACTACTCCATCAATAGAATATCGCTAAGGTAGATTTCTATGGTCTCTGAATTAAATTAGCTTGCTAGAAAGCGATATATCATCCTGGATTTCTATAACCTATATTAATTTTTGTATCTTTTAAGTTCTATTTGACTAAAATTGGATTTAAAAGTTTCAGAAAGTAGATGTTCACGTGACCACTGTATCATTTTTTCCCAATGTTTGATTCACAGTTGCCTTGTATTACATTTTAATACTACTGAACTATTTTTGTTATTTATGTTGCTTTATTTTAATGTTTGAAGTAAGTAAATTGAATCTTTTTGAGATTATTACTCTTTTATGTGAAAGAGATTTCAACGTTTCTTAGTCAAACTCTAATATTTATAGAGCTGATTTTATTTTATAAATTCTAGCAAGCATTTTCAAGTTGTCTTTTTTTCATCTCAAATGGGTGATTTGACATCCTAGCTACTATCAATATAAAATTCTAAAATCTGTTATAGTGATCAGCTATATGTACTCGGACCTCTTAAGAATCTGTTAGTATTTTTAAGTCGCTCAATCGCAAAGCCTTCTGCAATATTACAAGATTATTTTTGATTAATAACATTTTTTTAATACATAGCTCTCCATCTCTCTATCTCCCTAAACTTTACATGCTGCATATCATTTACCTTCCTTACCTATTATTATATCCGCTCTTTGTCAAAATATTCTTGAACCTTCTACATTATAATCCACACGTGCGGATATAATTTTTTAGCATCGCAAAATTGTAGTGCGTCATTGAAAATAACCTTGAAGTTCTTTGCGAAGAAATTGCGCAGTAGAGATTTGATGTTATTAGTTACAGGATATTCAGCATTATAGAAAAAATTTTAACGCTGAATTAAATCATCCTTGATTTTCTATAGACTGTATCATATAATAACCTTAGTGGATTATTGAAAAAATTCACATATTTTATTATATTAATTTGTTGCATTTAAAAACTTTTAGTTTAAATCTTTAACATTTAAAAGGTAAAAACTGACCTTTCTAAATGAGAGCTGAAAACCAAGCATATATCTTAGGATGAAAGAGCATGCGACCTCAGCTCGAATATCGTTGCATGACATAAGGAGCGATAAGCGTCGGGCAGTGCACTCTTGGTATTTACTAAACGTCCATGAAAGGTCTCGAATTAAATTCATGCTGTCTATAATCTCTCTCTCGAGTCTCAAAATTGTTTTCAGTATCTTGTTACATATACCTCGTCCATAGGTGGACGGACCTAGCATATAGAAAAGAATGAATACGAAAGCGACCGTCTGCGAGCTGTAAAAAGAAGTGATCTCTTTATAGAACGATAGCATAGGATAATGAAATGTGTGCAGCCTCAGACTGCCGATGTATGAATGCTTCTGCGAGTTTAAACGAGTGTGGCTGTTATCTCTGGTCCTCGCTCACTACTTGATACCAGAATAAAGCGACAAGCATCCCTGAGTATATGACCTACCATAAGAAGTGCTTTTTTATTCCTTTCTTACCTTCAATTAACTTTATAGATATACTTTTTTAATTCTAATTATTTTTCTCGGAAATTCTAGACTGCAGAAGAATGTTTTTTACAGGCAGGAATTCTTAGTTAAAGCATCATCTATCAGGAATTTTCAAATCAAATTAATAAGCAAAACAGGATGCCATGCACAACCCTCATATCAGATTTCATCTGTCCACCTGCCTCATTTGCGCGTTAAACAAATAAAGGCAGGAATTTTTAGCTAAAATATCATCTACCAGGAAGCCATAAATCAAATAAATAGTCAAAACTGGATGCCATACGTTGCTCTACATATAAAATTTCACCTATAAACCTGCATCTTTTGCGCATTTAACGAACTTCTTATCTGTCAGGAAGCAATTCATCATCCTTGTTTTCCTCATTTAACCTTGACACATGCACGTGATAACCTTGAACCTGTTTACATGAATTTAGCTACAGACTATTGCGCGATTGTGACGTCATCAGGATCCTTCGCGAACGTTCTAGAAGTGTAGCACGGACAGGAACCCGTTTTCCAGAAAATTTAGCACGGACGCGAACCATAACAGGTCGAAGCTTCTCGATGCCGGTAAGGTAGGAATAAGCAGGACTGCGTAGGATAAGCAGGGGGCTGCGCTTCTGGAGTATAAGTTGCAACATGGGGTCGATTCTCTACTCTATTCTTTATGCAAAGCAAACATATTTTTCTCGGTATACATTGAGTAATGTAACGGAATAATCCGCATTGGTTCAAAAAGTAAATAATCGCTAAGACTATCACTGTGTAACCTAAATAATGTAGCTATTCGAGGCTTGTTTCCTTCCATGTTTTAAGTCTTCTATGAGTAGATATCCGCTCAAGCATATTTTGTGCGTCATCTAAACTAAGGCGCGCATTTCTAAGTTCCTCAATGTTTAGTTGTTTAGGCATCTGTATTAATCTATTTTCTAAGCTATCTAAATCTTGTTGATTGTTTTGTAAGTCATAGGTAATATTAACAATAGCTGTTCTTGACATTTCCAAGTTTCTAGGTACAGTCTGTCAAGTTAAAGCGTGGGTGGCTTTACTCGCAGTCGGTAAGGTGTATCGACATGATTTTGGTGTCAAAATATTCAGAAGAGCTCCCTCTTTCA
>NC_046662.1:140778033-140779941 GCF_010883055.1 Belonocnema kinseyi
AGAGGGAGCTCTTCTTAATATTTTGACACCAAAATCATGTCGATACACCTTACCGACTGCGAGTAAAGCCACCCACGCTTTAACTTGACAGACTGTAAGTCCAACTTATCTTCATTATTATACACTTGACAATTACTTCCGGAAATTAAAGTAGTGACTTTTATTTGAATTGTCTCAATTGTTGTTTCGCAAGCAATGTCTAAGCTAACTTCTGTTGTTGGTATTATAATATAGCCCTTTTTCACTCGTACAAATGTTACTTTATGCAGTAAAAAAGGGGACTGCGTACACTTAAGTTCTGCGTATCTACGTAGTAGGCTGGCTTCACATGTTTTAGAATCGGATATACGCAAGTTGGGTTGGTTTCTCTTCAAAATCAAATATTCGCCAATATTTTTACTTCTGTCAATTGTTTTCTGATCTGTCGGTACGTAACTGTCTTTGTAAGTAATTATAAAATCATGGTCTGGGATTAGGGAGAGGAATATTTTATTGAATTTCGTTGGTATTGGAACTATTCTTTCCAAGGATCCTTCTTCTTTTTCGAGGACTGGGATATCGATTATATAGGTAAATAGCCCATGGATTATTGCTACATTGATGGAGCTGATTTCGATTATGTGTTGATAGTTTTCCTCAGTGTTATCGAAGTGATGTCTAGTTCTATGATAGGCTTCAAATTCTTTTATCGTTTCTTTCATAATTTTCGGTGTGAGTATCTGAGGGTGTACAATTCCGTGCTTCCCATCATTGATGGCGTTAATAGCAGTATCAGCATCTTCGTTCATTTCGTCTATTAGAAGGGTGGCTAAAATTAACTTGGCGTTAACAAAGTTATCCTTGGTGTTTGTATTTACTGCGAAACTTAGTTTTCTAGCAGATTCGGATTCTTCTCCAAGTTTATCGTGTAATAGTTTATAATCTGTTGAGGATGTGTCCAATATGAGTTTGAGGATTTTAGTATGATTAGTTAATATTGTGGCTATATTTTTATTGTCGGTGTATATTTTATCGAATTCTGAGTTTATCTGGTTGAGGTCGGAATCAGAAAGGGTACAGAAGAGAGTTTTGGAAATATCTCCAACAAAGTTCGCAAGTCCTCTCTTAGGTCTTTGTTTTCCCAGTAGTTTATGGAGGATGAAGATTTTTGATTCTAATCTATTGTATCTTCCCTTAACTAGTCTCAACTCCTCCTTTAAAGTACAGTTGGACCCGCAGACTCGTTCGGCTAGATATATAGTTTGGTGCAAGGCCACCAATCTTTGCTCTGTAGTTGTTAAGTTTATCCCGATTACTAATCTCCATTCTTCATGAAAAAGATGAACTTTGTTCAGTTCTTCCATATAAATATTTCCTTGAAGTTCTTGTATAGTGTATTTTGCCTGTGCCGTTATAAGGGATAATCCGAGGACTAAGAGGATAATCATCGCTGTTCTGCAACAAAATAGGGCATTACTTGATTAATGTGGGTTCGAATGTTTTTTCCTTCAAATTTGATTACTAGGTTATTATTTGTAGTGATTTCTGTAATGACACCTGGGCCTTTCCAGCTTGGGTCTAGTTTGTTTTGTATTATTTTTCCATTTAACCGTATCTCCTATTTTATAAACGGGATGATTTCTTATTATATTTTCATCGGATCGCTTTTTACTTTTTTCTTGCTCAAGTTCTATTCTTTCTCTGGCCTTTCTGAGAATTTGGTCATGTCGGGCTTTCCATTTTTTCACTAATTTGGAGTAAGTTAGAGTCGGGGATCTGGGTATAGCTGAAGGAATGTTGGGGTCTCTTCCGAAGGTCATCTCGAACGGTGAGAGACCGGTTGTAGTATTTTTCATAGTGTTGATTGCAAAGTTGATAAACTTCAAATTCTCATCCCACTGTTTATTGTTGTCTTCCATTGATGTTTTG
>NC_046662.1:140780041-140783159 GCF_010883055.1 Belonocnema kinseyi
GTCGATGATACCTCGTATCACCGATTCTGATGTCTCATTTTTCATTGGGATTGAAACCGTATATCTAGTTAATCTATCTTGTATGCTCAAGATATACTTATTACCAAGCTTTGACTCGGGAAGTGCCGAACACGTCTAATGCAATTTTTTCGTTAGGCTGCGTTGGTATATCTGGAATAATAGCTTCGGCTTGATTGATAATTCTAACTGTTTTTTGAAGTTGGCATATGAGGCAGGTTTTAACATATTTCTTAATATCTTCGTCCATACCCTTCAATTCGCCTATCTCTCTTGCTCACTGGATTGTATTCCTTTCGCCGAGATGATTAGCGTGGGCTTCCTTAGTGATTATTCTACGTTCCTCTTTATTGAGCTCTCTAGTTTTACTGAAACACACATGGAATCCGATATCCAGGTAAGGATTTGACAGATATTGGATCATCTCTAGGAGGGTTTCTTTTTCCAAAGGTGTATAGGTAGGGTCACCAAAGACTAACCTTACTATAGTTAGTTTTCTGTCCCGAAATTCTTCTATTAACCATCCTAAGTGACGTAACCATTCTTCTTCGTTGTACTCAGGCGTATTTACTTTTGGTACCTCTTTTCAAAGTTTACCTTCCGCGTTTGGTTTCACTTTTACTCTATCGTTCGTTACTGGATTTTCTTTCCATTCACAAAATTTTTCGTAGAATTGGTTGTCCTCTGTTGATGTCGTTGGCTCTTGGTTATCTTCATATTGCTCTGGGTTTTCTTCGATTTCTACTGAAGGTTCTCTCATCCGCCTGTGTGGTAATTTGATTCTATTTTCTTTTTGTAATATAATGTCGCTCGTAATTACCGGTTTTGCTGGTACTGGTGTGTTCAAATCGCGGTTTTCAGAAGTATCGAATATTTCAATATCTGGGAGTTCATCTTCTATTGCCTGTAGATCGATGTCTTTAAGTGCTTGTTGGAGTAAATCACTCTCACGAGTTCGGAATAATCTTGATAGGCAATCGGCAGCTTTGTTTTCTTTGCCTTTGTCATATTGTATTACATACTTATATTCTTCGAGGCGTAATCTCCACAGAAGCAATCTGGAGCTTGGATCCTTTACGTTGTGTAGCCAGACTAAGGCTTGGTGGTCGGTTTGTAAGATAAATTGTTTACCTAGAAGATATTGTCGTAATCTTTTACAAGCCCATACAATCGCTAGTAATTCTTTTTCAAATGTACTATAGTTTTCTTCAGCTTTATTGACTGTTCTGGATATATAAAGACATGGGTGATTTCCTTGTGAAAGCACATCACCAAGGCCTAGATTTGATGCATCGGTTGTGAGTGTAAAGGGTTCTTGGAAATTAGGAAAGCGTAAGACAGGTGCACTACAGAGGAGTTCCTTAAGTTTATCAAAACTTTCTTGGCATCTGGGAGTCCAGTCGAATATTGAATCTTTTTGAATTAGGTTCGCTAAAGGTTTAGCGATACTCGAAAAGTTTTTAATAAATTTTCTATAGTAAACAGCCAATCCGAGGAATGACTGTACCTGTTTAACAGTTGTAGGTGTTTTAAAGTTTCTTACGCACTCGGTTTTTGAAGCGTTGGGTTTCACTCCGTCTTTCGTTATCACGTGTCCTAGATACTCCAATTCGGGTCTAAGGTACTCGCACTTGGATGGTTCCAAACGTAGTCCCAATTGTTTAATCCTTTCGAAGACCTCTATCACGTTTTTGTTATGTTGTTCAATGGTTGATCCGAACACCACAACACTGTCCATGTACGCAAAGCATTTTTCACCTATTAGTCCTCTAAAGGCACCATCCATCATTCGTTGAAATGTGGCAGGAACATTCTTTAGCCCAAAAGGCATTCTACTATTTGAAATGTCCTCTATTCGTGGAAAATGCTGTGTATTTTTTTGAATTTTCATCCATTGGGATCTCGTGGAAACCTGCACTCATATCGAATGCTGAAAAGAACTTTGCTTGACCCAGCTGATCTAGTATATCATCGATCATGGGTAGCGGATATGCGTCTTGATCCGTATCTTTATTAATTTGCCTATAATCAACGACCATTCTCAATTTATTCCCTTTTTTCGGTACAACCCAAAGGGGTGAATTGTAAGGCGAGTCTGATGGTCTGATGACTCCTTTTCTAAGCAGTTCTTTACATTCCGTTTCTATAAATTGTCTATGAGCTTCAGGGTGTTTGTGTGATTTCAAATTGACTATTTTTCCTGAAATTAAAATTATAGTATGATGGGTTAATTTTGTACAGGGTGATGGATCCCCTTGCAGCGTTAAGATTTCTTTGTACTCAATTATTATTTTCCTGATTTCTTCTTTCGTTTTTTCTTCAAGGTGCGCTAATCTAGAATTCTTTAATAATTCAAAAATTCGATTTGTTTGGTAAGGAGTTTCGGGAATCCTATTCTCACTCTCTCTTTCAGATTGGATTTCGTCCCGAGATCTGATGGACATAATTTTTTCATATTTTATGTTTGCAGGGATATGAATAGGTTTCTTGCTGTAATTAAAAAGAGGTATGGTAACTTCATTATTTTTTACTCTGTAAATTCCCTCGGGTATGCTTCCTTCATTTTCATTCCAAATGTCTTGATCGTTTTCGTTTATTTGGACCTTACAGATCATACTTGAGTTTTGTGGGATGTATTCTCCGTCGTCGTGAAGAGGTAATTTTTTATTTTCTAAAATTAAATATCCTGGTGTTAGGGCGTAACTTTTATACATTCTGAGGAAAGGTAAGCCTATTATCCCTTCTTCTGGAAGGGGAAAATCGTCATCAACAAAATGGAAGAGATGATTTTTTCCTAGATAAGTAATGTTGGTCGATTCAGTTGACAAGTGCTCGTCTTTACCCATTAAGAATTTTTTCCTTAGCTCTATTATTTTAGAATTTTCGGGCACATTAGTTCTTTTTATTATATTGATTTATGCCCCCGAATCTACTAATAATTTGTATTGTTCCCCGTCTCGATGTCTCCCAATGATGTATTGTAATCGCCCATTGATTACAGATATTCGGCTGAATTCTCGTAATCTATCTGCTCGTTCTCCTCTTCTTGAGTTATGTTCTCGGAGTCTAAGGAGTTTTCCTGGCTTTGCTGGATGTTGTG
>NC_046662.1:140783259-140785720 GCF_010883055.1 Belonocnema kinseyi
TACAGAAGCAAAAGACGCGGTAACCCCATCAGAAACGTCATCCTTCTTCATGACAATGCCAGGCCACATACGGCGGGTGAAACGAAACAAAAAATGGAGGATTTGCATTGGGAAACCCTTGAGCATCCTCCATACCTCCCAGATTTTTCACCCTGTGACTATAATTTGTTTGCGCCCATGAAAGATGAACTTGGAGGATTGCGATTTGACAACGATCAAGATGTTGAGGAATTCGTGCGCAATTGGTTGATGACTCGACCTCAAAGTTTCTACGAGTAAGGAATTAACAAGCTTCCAAACCGCTGGAAAAAATGTGTAGAGCGTGAAGGAGACTATGTAGAAAAATAATCAATAGTATTTTTGTATTGTTTTATAAATAAATAAATATTAAAAAAGAATTCCGGTTATTATTTGATTCACCCTCGTATCTTTCACTTGAAAGTGGGGCTGGCCCTTGGTCCGTTGGATTTTTCTTAAAGCGACGCTATACATTGACGTAATGACGATTACGAGTTTCCCCACATATGGATCTCACGTATTATATCCTATTATACTTGCAGCCGAGCTCTCATTTATTGTTGTGAGAGTAAAGTGAGGATTTTAAAAGCTAATATTGCAAAGATTAGCATCAAAGTCTTGAATGATAAGTGTCATACCTAACTGGCATTGAGTGATCAGTGATCCGCGCTGATTAAACCAGGGACGGAATTGCACTGAGTTATCCAGTGAAATATCACTGATTGTCCGTAAAACAATTGTAGCTATTTCAACAAGTGAAATGATACTACTTGATTTTTAAAGAGTCTATTTGGAAGTTCGTCTTCCAGTATAGAATTCTTTGTGATATAGTTTTTTCTATTTTATAAATAAACTCTACAGTTATTCTAATCACTTTATTCACAAATTAGTATAACATTTTTTTTAACTTGAAAAAGTTGGATATGCCAAATAATCTAAATGTGTCTATTAATAAATATAAAATGGTTCACATGTCCAAGTGACAGTATACTAATCTAGCTTTTGGACAAAAGAATTATTTCCTTTAACCACGTGTTACGAAAGGGACTATGGACCTTCACCATTACGAAAGTGAAACTTTTAACCTTCGCCCACTAGATTCCTAGACTATATATATGTAACCGCTACGCCCAAAAGTAAGTCTGTCACACATTATTATTGTACCTACATCGATTGTAACCAAAAGTTTGGAATAAAGAACGGTCGAATTGAGGTCATCATTTCAACCTTATTTTTAAAATGTCTTAATTGCTTTACGAAGCGTAACAGTTTTTGGCGACCCTGCCAGGATCAGTCTCTGGATACCAAGTCTTCACGAAGACATTCAACGGGTCACAAGAGCTGATCAATTAGAATCATCAACAAGAATTTTACGAAATTCTTAACCAGACTCCGGACCAATCTACGGATGGCCCGATAACCAGTTAATGAAAAATTGCATCTGCTAGGGTGGATTTATATTAGCCCTATACTACGAAAGATCAATTTTGAATTAACTCAACTCAAATTGGGAACGTCAGAGGACGGTAAATCCTAGGGAGCAATTCCCAGAAGAAGAAGCAAAGGATAGCAGCATCAACTTTTCGATCTTCACGGCCCGAAGGAAGCACAAGAGGCGAAAAAGAAGAGCAAAGAAAAATTAACTGTAAGTAAAAATTGTAGAATAAGAAGTGTTAGAAACATTGTACAGTCTAAGGATATTGGAAGGCAATTTTATGACAAAAATCATAGGTTGTGCGCCCTAATACCACTAGACTTTAGGCTCACGTCCGTACACACGCTTATGGTGCTCCCTGGCCTCTGTGTCCGTCAATAAACAAAAAAAAAACCACCTGAAATTTCTTGGCCATGATGACACAGGCGTGGAAGATTTCATAAAATCGATTAAGAAAGCCCGAATAAGATGTAACCAGAAGGATCTATTACTAGATTTCGTCATAGCAGAGAAAATAAAAGATAACGCGGAGAGAGCTATCAGATATACTAGCATAAGAACGTACGATGATTTGTTCGACGCGTTACGTCAGAACCTTTCACAAACAGGCTCCGTATCTGCACTCAGAAGTAAACTAGAGAACTGTAGGCAAGGACCAACAGAATTAGTACAGAATTTCAGTCTTAGATACAAGCAGATAGTGAATCAGTTGAAATACGCGGTACAAAGTGAACACTCGTCTACTAGTGAAAGAAAAATTGCTTTGAATATCGAGGATAAAGAATGTTTGAAACGATATTTGCTGAATTTAAAAAGGGAAATACGACTTCAAATAAAGGCACAAAAACCTGAAAGTTTAATAGGAGCTCAGAACCAAGCGATAGAAACCGAAATGTGGTTACGTGGGGCACAACCGGTTCGTACGTCGATCCCACCAAATACACCTAAACCGGTACATCGTCCATTACCACAAACATACTCAACACAAAATCATAAAGTACCCAATCA
>NC_046662.1:140785820-140790824 GCF_010883055.1 Belonocnema kinseyi
TCCTAATACACTACATTACAAGAACCTACACTGTGAGAGTGCTTGCGATAGGCTAAGAAAAGTATTTGTAAAATTCCGGTTTATATTTGATCCACCCTCGTATTATATCCACAGCTTATTGCAGCTAGGCTCCAATTATTTATAGCACAATCACCAGTACACAATAATGGCCGTTGTGACTTGAGAAATGCTTAGTTGAGTCAGTTACTGCTTCACCCAGTCAAGGTCGGCAAACGGCGGAAAGAGTGAGATTCCGTAGTTTCATTGTTGAAAAAAGATCAGACATTGAGAAAATCAGATAATATTGTCACTGAAATAAGATATATATGTAGAATACAGCATTGTGTTATCTACAGCAAGACCTAATCCTTTCCACTCCATCCATCCCCCTTGGGATCCAGGTTGGTTTTTCAAGTTAAGCAACCTTGAAATAAAAATAAAATCGTGTATTTTATAAAGTTATCAGGTCGCAGAACATTGATAATTATATTTACAAAGTACTATTCCGTGAATATAGTTAATATGGAGTGAAATTCTTGATCACTCAATGCTTAATTTACTTGCATAACTGGTGTCAGAATTTATGATGATACGTAACATATTTTCACGACGTTCATGGTACTAACTTTTGCTGTCGCGTATTTTAGTGCGGAGAATCAGAAAATATGAAAATTTATTGGGACCTAAATTTAACGAATAAAACATCACAAGGAAGGATCCAGAAACTCATTAAACCAAATTCGAGGTTTGGTTACCTGAAGTTCCTATAAAGTTATGCGAAATGTATGTAAAGTTATGTAAAGTTTATGCAAAAAAAATTTTTTAAGCATCTATGGTTTGAAACTTTCTAATAAAATATTTTCACATCGTCAGGTAAAAGTTTATAGAGTGTTTGCAGCATTATTTTTCCATTTAGAAACAAGTCACTTGGATTTTCCTTAAAGCGATGCTATACATTGACGTAATTACGATTACGATTCTCCCCACATATTGATCTGACGTATTATGTCCTATTATATTTGCAGCCGGGCTCTTATTTATTGTTGTGAGAGTAAAGTGATGGTTTTAAAAGCTTATTTTGCAAAGATTAGCACTGAAGTCTTGAATGATAAGTGTCATACCTAATTGGCACTGAGTAATCAGTGATCCGCGCTGATTAAATCAGGGATGGATTTGCACTGAGTGATGCAGTGAAATATCACCGATTGTCCGTAAAACAATTATAGCTATTTCAACAAGTGAAATGATTATGGAAATTTTCTCTACGATTCACGTTTTGATCCAGAAATGAGAAAACCTACTCGACTAGATGATATTCCTAATATTTTTTATTCATGTTTTTTTTAACTGTACATTTTTGCACTACAGTAAAAATAAAATTTTAACAATGGAAAAAGCATTAAAAAATTTAAGAATAATTTTTATTTCTGTACATTTTCTTCACATTTTACGTTTTCATCAAGAAAACCTACATGAGTACATATGATGTTCCGGGTATATGTGATTTATATTTTTTGAAAGTTAAGCATTTTTTATAGAAGGCAAAAAGTGATTTTTAATAATGGCAATAGTAATGTAAAATTTTTAAGAATAATTTCAATTTAGAGCAATTTTTACCACGTTTTAAATTTTCATACAGAAAGCCTAGACGAATAGATACGATGTTCCTAATATTTTTAAATTCTCATCAGAGAAGGTATGAGTATGAATCCGAAAAACAGGTTTTTACGAATGTGTCTGTATGTCTGTATGTCTGCTGTGAACACGACAACTTTTGAAAAAATTAATTTATTAGATTGCCCTTTGGTATACTCGTTGAGTGTCCTAAAATAAAGGTCTTCTTTAGCTAGCCATTTTGGATGAAAATTCAAAAAGTGGGCATATTTTGAATATTTTTGACACTACTTTTTTAAAAGTTCCAAAATTCTCTGCACGGTTATTCATAAAACTTAAAAAATTTAACAATTTAGCCGTATGACTTTTTTTTAAATCAAAAATTACTAGAGTTATAGCATTTTCAAAATCCAGAAAAACAAACTAAAATGAACAATTTAAGCCAAACAACGCATGGTATTAAAAAAAGTCTGAAAAAGAAAAACTTCGCTTTTTGTTAGCCCTACGAGATTATGGTAACAACTTTTTTAATTTGGTCGAAAAGTTGAAAATTCCAAATTTAATCGTACAAAAAATTTTTGAAACCCCATTTTTTCAAGATCTAACAATTCTACGTACGGTTCTTCATAGTTATTTAAAACTTAAACAATTTATCCTTTTGACTTTTTTTATAAAAAGAAAATTATCAGAGTTAGAGCATTTTCAAAATCCAAAAAAAAAACAAAATAAAATGAACATTTTACGCCAAACAACGCATGATATGAAAAAAAAGTCAGCAAAAGAAAAACTTTGCTTTTTGATAGCCCTACAAGATTATAACAACTTTTTTAATTTGGTCGAACAGTTGAAAATTCCAAATTTGATCGTACCAAAAATGTTTGAAACCACATTTTTTCATGATTTAAAAAATCCAGGTACGGTTGTTCATAGTACTCAGAAACTCAAAAAATTTATCGCCATGACTTTTTTCCATAAAAAGAAAATTATCTGAGTTAGAGCATTTTCAAAATGCAAAAAAAAATTAAAATGAAAATTTTAAGCCAAAAAACGCATGATATGAAAATAAGTCAAGAGAAGAAAAACTTTGATTTTTAAAAGCCTGACAGGACTATGATTACAACTTTTTTAATTTGGTCGAAAATTTGAACACTCCAAATTTGATCGTACCAAAAATAATGAAAAATCCAAAAAGTACATTTTTTGGTCAAACTATGCAGGATACGAAAAAAATGAAAAAGCTCGAATTGCGCGCCCTGGAAAGAACTACAAATTAAGAATAAATCACTTTTCGATATAAGCTACGAGAAGAAATGAGACAAAACTTGTTCATCCAAAAAAGAGCTATAATTTTTGATAGGACAGTTAGTTTTTGCTTTAGCCGTAAAAAATAACATTCTAAATAAAAACATTAAATTTGTTTGAAAAAACTACACAAGCTATGAACTTGAATTAGCAGAAAAAAGTTGTTCGCCTAAAAGATCGATAAATTTATTATTCATTATTTTTCAATAGGACGAGTAGATTTTCTTTTAGTCGTAAAAGATAAGATTATAAATTAAAAAATTAACTTTTTGGAAAAAGCACAGAAAAGATGAAAGAGGACATACCCAGTAGGCACGAAGTTTGTCGACGTCTTTACGAGATCGTTACGACATCTTTATGACAACTTTACGACATCCTATGTCCATTTCGTTAAGGTGTCTTTACGATATCGTAAATAAGTCGTATGATCTGACGATGTCTTTACGATATCGCAAAGACATCCAAACGACATGGACATAGGATGTCGTAAAGATGTCGTAACGATGTCGTGAAGACGTTGCTAAATTTTGTGCCCACTGGGTAGGCTCCTATATAGGACCCTATATATGTTCCTGTATTAGACCCTTTGCAGATGCGCAGTAGTTTTTATTTAATCGTAAAAAACATCATTAAAAAATAAAAAAATTTTAAAAACAAGGAAATAAGAATGAGTTTGATTCAATTTTTATTTATATTATGAATTGTAATGATATACATTTATTGAAATGATACATGTTTCAGAGCAGCTTAGAATACAATTTGATACGTCGTAACAATTTCTTATTTGACAATATTAGGATATTTTAATGTCACTTTAAAAATCCTCAAAACTGCGAACTTTCCATTTCTTTTAAATCTCTGAAAACTTTTTTTTTAATCTCACCAAACCAGTTGAAACTTTATAATTCCATGCAGCTTTGCGAACCTATTTGCGCTCTAGACCTTAGGCAAGGGCAATTTACTGTCAAATATTTTCTTTCAAACTTTCATAGTAATAAACTTCCCACCTTCTTGTACCGGGAATCCAAAATGAAACGTCAGGCGAAGGAGTGTCCTACCACCTCCACCATTATATCTATAGCCAATCAGCGCATAACCGTCGAACAGTGAACAGCTGATAGGGTCGACCTCAGGCTATGTTCAATTATTTTATTGTAAACTCAACATTCAAACATAAAAGTAATCTCTCATCGGCCGATTTTAAACTTCTCGATCTTGAAGGTAGATTAGCGAAACACCAATTATTGTTAATACAATCCGAAAAAATACTGTAGATATCGAATCGCTAACTACTGATGAAACACTTTTAAAATCGTTCGAAGATGAACACAACTCCATTGAGGATCGGTACTTTACAATCAACGGACGAATAAAAGAATTTACCAAGCAATATTAAAATCCACCTGTTAATTCGCGTTTAAATCAAACTAATTATGAAAGTATTATAGAAGATTTATAACTTAATGACTCCGCGAAAAATATAGAGCCTTCAGGAGTGCAAGAGTCTCTCGTGATATTAGATACTCTTAATTTACAATCACTCGTGAACGTTTTAGCTCTCAAAAATCAAATATCTCCCGTAAATTCAACATCTTCCCCCAATCAATCGCAGCGTGCGAGTCCAATGATTGCAGGCAGCACAATTAGTTTAGCCAACTCCGCGAATTCAAGGACGAAGCAGCAGAAGTAATCGCTTTAATAGAATCATCAAGCGACAATTACAAGGTCGCTTGGAAACTGTTGACAGATCGATACGATAATCGAAAATTTATTGTCGAAAATCATGTAAAAGCACTTTTTAATTTGCATTAAATTTCCAGATAATTCTCGATTCGCTCTTTATTAGATAGCATTCATAATAATAATAATAATAATACATCTAATAAAAGAAAAATTAAATAATTATAATCGCGAAAAATGGGAAGAATGCACTGGTAACACTAAGGTCCCAGAATTAGAAACAATGATTTCGTTTTTAAAGCGCCGCACAGTGGGGTGAAATCGGAAAACGAGGTTCAAAATGACATTTAGAACGCAATTATGCACCGATTTTAGATTTTTTTTTGAAAAATTCAGAACTAAATTTTT
>NC_046662.1:140790924-140799632 GCF_010883055.1 Belonocnema kinseyi
ATGTTAAATTTAAATATTCACGTATCATCCTCACAATGAAAGCAAGCGATTTCAGAGCAGAAATATACGTTGAAGCCGAATAACCCTTAATGTCGAGTATTGTCATTTTGAACCTCGTTTTCCGATTTCACCCCACTGTGCGCCGTGCTCAGATTGAAGTCATGCGTCCATATCACAATCCAAATTCAAATTCTCATAGTTCAAATTCTCATAATTCTCATAGAAACGCGTCTTTATGCATTAATTGTCTTCGTGCTGGTCATCGTGCTAGCGCTTGCCGCCTAGGTAATTGTCGAAAATCTAGTAAAAGACACAATACACTTCTTTATCTAGAACCGAAGTTGCATGAGGGAAAGCATCGAATCCAATCCTCATCGGATAAAAGGTTATCCACAAATAATTATCACATACGTGTTCCATCTCAAGTGTATTTAGCAACTGCCATTGTCGACATCATTGACAGAGAAGACAATTATCAGCCCTGTCGTGTTATGTTAGACGGGGGGGGGGGGGCTTAATCATGTACAATAACTGAGGCTTGCGCATCTCGCTTAGGATTGAACAAAAAACATTTTGAAATTACAATGTTATCAGTTGATGATATGAGGACAAACATTAAATTCCGAACATCTGCCACGGTCAAATCAAGATTGAACGATCAAAAATTCAATTGAGAATTTTTAGTTGTTTGTATAATTTCCAATGCAATGCCATCAATTCCATTAGACAAAAATGCCTTTGAAATCCCAGACAATATCTTTTTAACCGATCCGCAGTTTCATGAACCTGCTCCCGTTGAAATGATAATCGGTGCCGAGTATGTTTACAACTTTTTTCTCGCAGCAAAATTAAGTTTCCCGGGCCATACAGCAGTTTTACAGAAAACTAATTTAGGATGGATAATCGAAGGTAGAGTCTAGGATTCACAAGAGAAAAATGAAGTAGGCCCAAATCTATCGGTTTGTAATTCCATTCAACGCACAAGTTTACCCCTTTTATGGGAATTGGATCTAGTGCAGCCCTCCTCCAAGCGTTCTAAGGAATAACAGGCCTGTGAGACTCACTTTGTAGAGCACGTTCAACGTGACAACAGCAGTCGTTACATAGTCCAACTCCCATTAAATGAAAAAATCAGTCAAATCGGTGAATCTAAGCACATTGCCTTTCAGCGATTTTATTCGCTCGAGAAAAAATTCGAAAAAGATCCGTCACTTAAGGATCATTATTCAACATTTATAAGGGATTATTTAGACAAAGGCCACATGTCTGAGGGGAAAGACAAATGCTCATTAGATCAGGGATATTATCTGCCCCATCACGCAGTGGTTAAAGAGGACAGCCTCAGCACTAAAACCCAAGTCGTATTTGACGTTTCCATGAAGCCTTCCACGAGTATTTCATTAAATCATTGTTTCATGGTCAGCCCTACTGTTCAAAACGACCTCATCTCTATCTTCACAAGATTTAGATCCTTTCCATTTGCACTCACAGCCGACATCCAGCAGATGTATCGGCAAATAAAGGTTTCCCAAAATTATAGTTCATATCAAAAAATAATTTGGCGAAACAGTCCAAACGAACCCATTAAAAGTTACTCAATAAATGAGTCACTTTTCGCACAGCACGATTTCTCGCTACTCGAACTCTGCAGCAGCTAACAGAGGATGAGCGCGATTTAAAATCAAACGCCGCACGCATTCTTCAACGTGATTTTTATGTCGACGATCTAGTCTCCGAAAGTGGGGTTCAAATGATCCAAGATTAATGAGTGATATTCCTGATAATATTACACATACACACATGTCTATAGATCCGACGGCAACTATCAAAACACTAGGGCTTCATTGTGACTCACAAACAGATTCAATGAAATAAAAAATAAAAATATCACAAAAAGGTCAGTTTTATCACAAACTGCAAAATTGTTTGATTCACTATGGTTGCTGGGACCAGTCGTAGTTTCAGCAAAAATAATAATTCAGCTTCTTTGGAAGGAAAAACTCGGATGGGATGATCCCATTCCGTATAAATGGCAAAAATTATTTAAAAATCAATTAAACCTCGTTAACTATTTTCGTTTTAATAGATGCATTGTCATTCCAAATACAGTGAAGACACAAATCCATGGATTTTGTGATGCAAGTACTAAAGCATACGGTGGATGTATCTATCTCCGCTCGACTAACAGTCAAGGTGAGCATCATTGCTCTCTTATATTTTATAAATCATGCGTCGCGCACGTAAAGATTATCTCGTTGCCAAAATTAGAGTTATGCGCGGCACTTTTGTTAACGAAGTTGTATCAATCCACAATCGAATCTTTAAAAATTCCCTTCATTAAAACCTTCTTTTGGTCCGATTCAACGATCGCATTATGTTGGATCGGCTCGGAGTCATATACGTTGCCCACCTTTGAGGCTAACAGAGTAGCAGAAATTTAAAAGGTAACTCCCGACCAATGGTTTCACGTTCCAACAGATCACAATCCAGCCGATCTTATTTCACGAGTCCAATTTGGCTCAGTCAAGATGACAGAACTTGGCTTGAAATGCGAATTGTTCACTCAAAAAAGTACAAAGAAGTCTTTGAACCCTCCCTATCGTTCACTTTAACAAATTCCAATAAAGAAAAGGATTGGAAAATCCATTTCAAAAACTTGCTGGAAATATGACCACACAAAAAAATTGAAGCGGTGCTAGCTTAATCATTGAGATTTATCCACAATATGCAAAAAAGGACTTGTCTAAAAAATTGCAGGGTCATTTTTCATTCAAGGAACTCGACACCGCGATGTTGGCTGTAATACAGTTATTGCAAAAAGAAACATTTCACAAGGAAATTGATTTATTATCTCGCGGCGAAAATCTGAATTAAAGAAGCAGTTTATTGAATTTGACTCCCTTTATAGACCAAGGCATTATCCAAGTCGGCGGCCGACTCGAACGTGCTGATATTCTGTACTCGAAAAAACACCCAATTGTTTTAGCCAAAGGTCATTATATAATTCAATTAATTATTCGCGAAGAACACATCGCTAAAAAAACACGCAGGAATGCAAGCTACTCTTAATGGCGTTTGAGAATTATTCTGGCCAATTTATGGACGTAATGTCACGCGTTAGGTTTTCCACAAGTGCTTTAGATGTTTTAGAGCGAAGCCTCGCGGCATTAACCACATTATGGGGTATTTGCCTGAAAAAAGACTGCCCTATTCGCGACCCTTTCTCAATGTAGGTGTCGACTATTGCGGCCCTTTTTTCTGAAACAAAGACGTTATAAAAATCGAGGTAAAGACAAAGTCCACATTGCAACTTTTATCTGCTTTGCAACGAAAGTGGTTCATCTAGAAGTGCTTAGCGATGAGACGACTGAAGCTTTTTTCGGGTGCCTTCAGCGATTTTTTTCTCGTCGAGAAAAGACCGTAACAATTCATTCTGACGATGGTAGGAATTTCGTTGGGGCAAACAATGAGTTGAGAAGACTCTATGAATTTGTACATTCACAACTTGAAAACGAAACAGTACGGCAGTTTTTTCTCGAAAATAAGATCACATGGCATTTCAATCCTCCAAGTTCTCCCCACTTCGGCGGGCTCTGGGCGGTATAAGTAAAATCTCCTAAGTACCATTTAACTCGGACAATAGAGCAGAAGTTACTTACTTATGAGCAATTAGAAACATGTACAATCGAAAATGAAGCGATCCTAAACTCTCGACTTCTCACTCCTATATACTCAGATCCAAATGACCTTCTCCCTTCTCCCAATCCCGCAACAAGTAGAAGGGATCAGCACATCAAGAAAAAATCAAAGTAGGGAGTTTGGTTATTGTAGCAGAAGACAACGTTCCACCAATGTGCTGGAAAAGTGGATCGCATCACAGAGATCTTCCCTGGAAGTGATGAAATCATTCGGGTGGTATCCGTAGGCACCAGAACCGGCGAATACAAGCGCTGCGTTAAAAAGTTGTATCCACTTCCAATTTATGACATGTTGTAAATTAATCCAAATTAGATTAACTATTATGTGTATCCTGTTTTCTTCTCCATTTATCGATAATTTCTGATATATACGTTACACATTGATCTTTAAATTTATTAAAAATTAATATTTAGAAATTCAGTACAAGACAACTGAAAAGGTAGAGGTTCTAAGTATATGAAACTTTGGTGTGTTCTACGTTCAAATTTAGACAGGATTTATCTCACATTACCTATTCGTAGTAACTATACTGATATTAATTACTGAAAAAACTCTGTAATTATTATTTCCAAATTCAGATGTTCGATCTCTTTCTATTATTCTTAAATTATTGTCTACGAAACCATACACATTATTCTTCTTATTCTTTAAGTGAACTCTTTCGTTTCTCTTCGATCAGTTACTCGAACATTATGTTTTAAATAATTTTATGTCAGTTGTTTGAACCTAATCGTTCAAAGCGGGCAAGATTTTACATCGTAACAATTTCTTATTTGACAATTTTAGGATATTTTAATGTCACTTTAAAATATCTAAAAGCTGCGAAATTTCCATTTCTTTTAAATCTCTGAAAACTTGTAAATAGGCGTAAAACTGCCATCCTTAAGCTAAAATCTGTTTATTATAGTCGTAGTAGATTTGTACTGCAAACCATCGTAAGCTGGGTACTTTGTCAAAACTCACGTCTCAAACATAAAATTTTATTTTCTTGTTTGCACCAAACCAGTGGAAACTTCATAATTTCATGAAGCTTTGCGAATCTATTTGCGCCCTAGACCTTGAGCAAGGACAATTTACTGTCAAATATTTTCTTTCGAACTTTCATGGTAATAAACTTCCCACCTTTTTGTGCCGGGAATCCAAAATTTTATGTCAGGCGAAGCTGTGTCCTGCCACCTCCACCATTATGTCTATAGCCAATCAGCGCATGACAAGGCCCTTTGTATTTTTCCATTTGGTCAAAACTTGGGGTTCGCTCCGAAGTCCTGTGACTTCGAAAAGACAGAAATCTTCCTAACCGTCAAACAGAGAACACCTGATCGGGTCGACCTCAGGCTATGTTCAATAATTTTTTTGTAAACTTAACATTCAATCATAAAAGTAATCTCTCCACTGTTTAATCTCAGATAGATTGTATAAATCGTGTGTGTGTGTGTTTAAAATAAACTAATGTTTAAACTCACTTCCTCGATTTATTAATCCTCAATTACAACAATCACATAGACAATACACAATTTAAAGCAAAATAAGAAACAAATACAAAAATAATCATGATAAATACAATTTGCTTTTTATTTTGAAATTTTTTAATAAGTAATCCTTGGCAGATTTACATAAAAATGAATTATAATTGATATAAAGGTGTTGTGTATAATGCAGAAAGGTTGACAGGTTGGACAAAATCGAGTGCGAAGCCCGAGATGCGTGATGAGATTGTGTTCGTTAAAGCCAAAATAGCTTTAACAAAAGAGAGTTCTAAATCACAAAATTACAGTTGTCGGTCCGTTCACCTTTGATTTTAAAAGGACTGTGCCCGAATGCGGAAGAAATGCAAAGACTAAGCGTGGAGTGCGATTGCCCTCAGTTGCGTGCCGTAGGTGGGCTCTAACTCGAGCTAAGCTTTCTTAACGAAAGAGAATTCACAATCACAAAATTACAGTGGTGGATGTTTTGAGTCTTAATTTTAAAATGTTTGCGCAAGAATGTGCGAAATTATAAAGACAGAGCGCTTAGCGCGAGGTAAATACATAAACGAGCGCGAAGCGTGAGATAAATACAATATCGAGTATGAAGCGCGAAAACCAACAGTCGCGCGCCCTAGGCGCGCTTAAGCTTGCGAGCGAAGCGAGCTGCGCGCATAGCGCGCGATGAAAATGTGCCTTCGTAGCATGCAGATTTCTTACTTATATTTTGTTAAAGTTTCACATTGTTTATAAAAAAGTAATTTTCATATAGGGAAATTTTCTTCATGTAAGACAGATGTATTATCGATTTATTTATTCGATTCACAATAGACAATAGAGAAATTTGTAAAATTGTCTGGGTATCACGAAACAATTATTTTTTAGTAGTAACAAGCCAGATTTTTTTTATTTTCGGAATAATTTCGTTAGTTTGTAGCAAGTTTTAAAATATTGCTCTTCATTCAAAGTTTTTCTTGATTGATATATGGAGAGGTCTTCTTGTAAAATACAGAATTTATATTCCAATTTTTTATTCTAAAACATTCTGTAGAATGATAAAACGAAATTTGATTTGTGTAGTAATATCCCTCTACTATAAATAATCTCAGTTCAAGAATTTTTTTGGAAACATAATGTTTAGTTTTGTATTAATAATTCTTCTGACTGGTATTCGGGGATACATTAGCGCTTTTTATTTGAGCTAAAATTTACAAAAGAAATTTTTATTTGAACATTGTTGACATAAGAAAATATGTTTGAAAATCATTTTCTTTTCTAAAAATGTTTTCACTCTAATGAAATATTAATGTTATAGAAACTAGATTCAATTTTAGGATCGATTAGGACAACATTTGTTTTATACAAGAGTGTCCTCCTGATAATAGTTTATGCTCGAAATAATTTTTTTAGTTTCTGTGTATTAAATTTGGTGAGATTTTTCACATTTTTTTTCATTTGAAAATTTTCGGGGGAATAATATGGGTTAAAGCAGATACATATTGAATTTTGAAAGAAGAACTAAGTTTTGAAAAAAAATAAAATTTTGAAATTCGAAAGAAAAATTGAAAAATTTTGTAAAGTTCCTAGATTACAGACCAAACCTCCAAAATCATTTTGAAAATTATTGAGATCGGTAAATTTTTGAAAATTAATAAAGTTGATAAAGTTTTTGAAAATTAGTAAAATTTTGAAATAAAAAAAAAATAAGAAAATGGTAAAATTTTGAAATTTAGTAAAGTTAATGAAGATTTTGAAAATTAGTAAAATTTTGAAATTGAAAAAAAATTGAAGAATATGAAATTTTCAAAATTAGTAAAGTTGATAAAGTTTTTAAAAATTCGTAAAATTTAAAAAATTTTAAAAATTGAAAAATGGTAAAATTTTGAAAAAAACTTTCTTTGATAAAGTTTCTGAAAAAAAGTAAAATTTTGAAAATTGCTTTACTGGATAAAGTTTTTGAAAATTAGTAAAATTTTGAAATTCAAAAAACTTTTGAATATTTTGGTAATTTTCTAGGGTACAGGTCAAACCCCATTCGGAATTCCTCAGAGTACCAGTCATGACGCACCCTGCTCCAAATTTCTCATAGTACCAGTCATGGCGGATTTTCCACGATTTTAAAGGAACATTTTTTTCATCGTAGACATGCTTGATTACGTATTATAATTTTAAATATGATTTTCTCGGTAACAAGTACATAAATTCACCCTTTTAGTGACAGTTACACGGCCCCTTTTTACTTAAGAAGAGCAAACTCAGGTACTTTACAAAGAATTTCGAAAATTTTGTTAAAATTTTTGGAGAGGTTTTCCTGGAATAAATAAAGATCAAAGGACACTATGTTATTTTTTACGATTTTTGTGACAGGCTTTTAGAGTTTTCCAACGAGAATTATGTGGACTAGTGGGAAAACCGGTTCATCCGGTATGTGTCTTTGCCCCATATGGTGGGAATAGACAAAGGTCCAAGTATGTATAAAAGTGAGTGAGAGCTCTACATCAGAGCTGCCAGATCGAGCCCGAAACTTACCCCCACCATACCTACCGCTTGGGAGCCGCAAAACAGAAAGTGCATGATTACCACTGTAAGTTCGTGTGTCAGCCGAAAATGCACTATTCAACTTCGGTTTTCTGCTGTGCGATGATTGTCGATCTGAAAGCTTCAGAAGACTTCGGTGATCTTCTATTTATATCTCGATCCCTATTTGAAAGAAAGGGAAGAAATTGGCGACTTTATAGTTTCGCGTAATTCTTCATTTCATGCATGGGTCGATTTTGAGGTTGTTTTTGAGGTGTATATAGTATGAATATTATTACTACTATATATATTATTGATGTTAATATTATAATTATAAATTGTAACATTAATTTTAATTAATAGTTGACTAACTTTTAATAGAAATATTTAAACTTTCAACTAAAACAATTAGTTTTCTGCACACAAAAAACTGTCTAAAATACATAAATTTAAAAAAATGGTTAAATTTGCTTTAAACAAAATATTTAAAATTGTAAACAAAAAATTTAATTTGTATACAAAAGGCTGAATTGCATACGAAAAATGGCATTTTTAATAAAATACATGAACTTTGCTCAAAAGAAATTTATTTTCAAACAAAAACAAATTCTACAAAATCGTTAAACTTTCAGAAAACAATTTTTTTCAACTAAATTGATAAATCATCATACAAAAACAGACTAATTTTACAAAAAAGCAGTTCCACTTCCAACCAGAAAATTTTTTAAAAAAATAGTTAAAATTATTTGAATTTGCTTTGAATTATTGAAATTATTTGAAAATTCCTTGGAATCTTATAAAACATCTTAAAATATTGAAAATCCTTTAAAATCTTTTGAGAACCGTCGACATTTTTTAAATATTATTAAGGCATTTTTGAGTTTTCTTAAACAACATTGATATAATTTTTAAAATTCCTTCAAATTATAAAAATGAATCGAAAATTCATTGCTAACTTTTTAAACATTGTAAAATATTTAAAATCCTTTAAAATCTTTTGAAATCTGTTGAAAATTCCTTGAAAATTAA
>NC_046662.1:140799732-140813912 GCF_010883055.1 Belonocnema kinseyi
TAGATGAATAATTTGCCCTTAACCCTAGACGGATCCTATACATTTTTTTGCCCTCACCGGCTCCTGTGAGTGACACATGTCCCCCATTTGGATTCCTTGTGCACAATCTTTTTTTTTCATCGGCATTAGATGTTAGTATACACCATTCTCTTCATTTTTTAATTTCGAAGAGATTGGTGTATATAACATCCTGTTTCAATGAATTTAAAATGTTGAAAAAAATGTTTAAACAAATAAAAGTCGAGAAAAATCGTGTTTTTGACATTTTTTGGAAACAATCATGTCATTTCTTTTCTAATTAACCAATTTTATAATTTCAAACGCCATTTTAAAGGGGACTAATTGTACTTTAAGGTGGTGTAACTTATAGTTAGGTTCCTTCCAATAAGTATACTTATGTGAACATTCAATGTTAGAAAATTTTAAAAAATGTGGAATATCATAAGCGCGGGCAGAATGCTTATTATTATAAATAATTTGAATATATAATAGGTCAATCTCTTTATTCTCTGTTACAAAATAAGGTGGTTTCATTTAAATGAAGATAAAAAAATTAAGAAAAAGTATTTTTCAATGAAAAAGTGGTTGGTAAGTTTGAAAGATAGGAAAAATTCATCGGAATTAAAAAAAGAAGCCTTTTCTAAAAAAAAAACTATTTTTATTTTCAAACTAATTCATGAAATTAAATTAAATTAAAAGATAATTAATTACAATAAATTTTGCCTTAAATAAGCTTAATCTACTTCGGTGCAAAGGTTGCACAAGACCGCCCTATGTTCGTCACACACAGGTCGGTTGCAACTTCTCTCTCTTTCCTGCGACACTGTAGTCACAGCATGGGCACTTTTTAGTTCAAATATTCTCGACAACTTTGATAAAAAAAAACAATTATTCATTTATTATTTATTAATTGATTTCTTATCGGAATTTATGAGCACTGTATCAATAAAATTAAAGAAAACAACTTTACATTGATATATATCACATTTTTAGTAATTTTTACATATAATTTTCACTTAAAATATAAAAAATCCATTCGAAACATTAAAATACGATGATATACTGTTAATATACGTCAAATGCGTTTATTTACATGAAAATATGAAATTGACTTAACGTGACGAAACTCAAACGTAACGGGTCCTCTGGGGGACAAATGTGCCCCAAGCGCTTAGCATTTGCTTTTTACTTGACAGACAGCGAATAACCGGCAACATCAACCACTTCACCGCACTCTAGGATAGTCGAACTGAATTATGGTTAGGGTCTGCACCAAAAAATCAGAGATATTTGCTCAGAAGAATTAATTGAATTTCGTGTAGGGCACATTTGCCCCCCGCAGGATCCGTGTAGGGTTAATGTTGTTGTAGTTCCATTTGGAAATACTGGAATCCTTGTCAGTTTATCGTTAAATAAAGCGTCAAAAGTGTTTATGTTTTGAGCGCATTCAATTTATTTATCATTATTAATTTTTTATAAATAAACTTCCAATATTACAATTTTAAATGTGAAGACTTGAATCCCATCAATTTGAAAATTATTCTGATTGAATCGTTAAAAATTTTTGAAAATTAAATTTCGAAAGCTTTGAATTTTTATTCATTCCATTTTCAAAACTCTAATCTGCAAACATTTCAATATTTAACGTTTTGAAACTTTTCCTTTTTTTTAAATTTCAATCTGAAGCTATACAAAATTTCAAGAGATTTCAAAAGATTTGTGAGGATTTTAAATATTTGAGGATGTTTTTAAAGATGTCAAGGAATTTTCAGTTTATTTTTATTATTTACAGGAATTTCAAAGAATTAAAAAATGTTTAGAAGGTTAATTTTTTTTTTAATTCCACAGTAATTTAGAAATCCTAAAAAAAAGTCCGCGGCATTTCAAATGATCTTGAGGGTTTCAAAATACTTAAGAGTATTTAAAAAGGTTCCAAAGAATTTTTAATTGATGACAGTAATTTCATATGAGATTTTAAAGGAATTGAAATAATTCACGGTATTTAAAAAGGTTTCAAGGAATTTTCAATTGGCAACAGTAATTTAATATTAGATTTTAAAGGATTTAGAATATTTTAGGGTATTTTTAAAATTGCAAGGAATTTTCCAGAGGCTTCCAAAATTTCAAGAGATTTCAAAGGATTTTAAATGTTTTAGGATGTTTTAAAAATTTTCAAGGAATTGTCAATTAATTTTAATAATTTAAAGCAATTTCAAAGATTTTCAACTATTTTTTCAATTTTTCTAGTAGAAAGTGGAACTATTTTGTTAATTTTTTTTTGGTTGATGATTTATCAAATTATTCGAGATTTTTTTTCTGAAAATTTAACTATTTTGTGGAATTTTTTTGGTTAAAAATTAATTTCTTTTCAGCACAAGAAAATTCATCTTTTTTGTCAAAAATGTAACTATAATTAAACATTAATTTTTGTGTAGAAAATTAGAGTTGGTGGAAAATAAGTTTCTTTTGTGCAAAGTTCGTGTATTTTATTCAAAATGCCCTTTTTTCGTATACAATTTAGCCTTTCGGATAAAAATTTAAGTTTTTGTTCAAAAATTTAAATATTTTTTTTTTAACAAATTTAACATTTTTTTAAATTTATGTATTTCATTCAAATTTTTTTTGCAAAAAACTAATTGTTATAGTTGAAAGTTTAACTGTTTTTATTCAAAGTTAGCCAACTAGTAATTAAAATTAATGTTATATTTTATAATTATAATATTAAAATTAATAATGTATACAGTAGTAATAATATTCATACTATATACACCTGAAAAACAAAGTCTCAAAATCGACTCATGCATGAAATGAAGAATTACGCGAAACATTAAATTCGCCAATTTCTGCCATTTCTTTCAAATGGGGATTGAGATATGAATAGAAGACCACCGAAATCTTCCGAAGCTTTCAGATCGGCAATCGTCGTACAGCAGAAAACCGAAGTCGAATCGTGGATTTTAGGCTTACACACGAACTCACAGTGGTAATCATGCACTTTCTGTTTTGCGGCTCCCAAATGGTATGTACTTAGGTACTTTACAAAGAATTTAGAAACCTTAGTACAATTTGTGGAGAGGTTTTTTTGGAATAAATAAAGATCAAAGAACACTATTAAAATTATTTCTTGAAAAAAGATCCTACACCGTCTTCACTCCATTGGGAAACGAACCACAAAACTTCTGATTTCCGGCCAGGTGCTTTTCCAATTAAGCTATTAGAGGGATCACAATAAGAACTCTTTATTCAAGAAAATAAAGCTAATTTTTAGCTAGGTGTTAATAATACAAGTTATTATTTTTAAATTTATCTGCTATATCATCAGAGATTGTACCTTACTGACTGCAGATCAACCCTCCAAACCATATAGCCAGAAAATCTACACAATATCGATCAAGTTAAGAATCTTCAATAACAGAAAATGCTTAACGTCTCAATAAGACTAGATGGAAAATAATCTTTTCAAATTAAACTTAGTTCTTGAAAAAAGATCCTACTCCATCTTCACTCCATTGGTCTTATTAAGGCATTAAGCATTTTCTGTTATCGAAGATTCTTAACTTGATCGATATTGTAGAATTTTCTGCCTTCATGGTTTGGAGGGTTAATCTACTGTCGATAAGGTACAATCACTGATGATATAGCAGATAAATTTAAAAAGGACACTTTGTTATTTTTTACGATTTTTGTGACAGGCTTTCAAAGTATTCCAACGAGAATTATTTCGACTAGTGGGAGAAACCGGTTCATTCGGTATGAGTCTTTGCCCCATATGGTGGGGATAGAAAAAGGTCCAAGTATGTATAAAAGCGGGTGAGAGGTCTGCATAGCATTCAGTCTAGTTTCAATTTTGAGACCAATCACCACAAAATGTCTGACAACAACCCAACTCACGCTGCTACTGCTGATATCCAAGCCTTTGCAGTCATGGATTCATATACAGCCCCAATGGATACAGCAGGTGTACGGTTTGCAGTGAAACTTCGCTTACCTGAGGTACCTGCTGGGAGATCGCACGCAAGCCTGTTAATCACCTACTAATGGCTTCAGTATACGCGATGAATAACTCCTGTACAAAGCAACTTTTGACGGGCTTGAGTTACAGCCTGATGGGAACCTCGAACCTCTCATAAAACTGGTCAACTCGACTTCGAAAGGAAACTCTCTCTACTCGACATCTTGGAAATGCTTGTTAAATAGCATCGACTATATGTCAGGCTTCTTTAAGACTGAATACGGGTACCTGAAACCTATGGAATTGGGGAAATTCAGCATTATCTTCAGCACTTCCAATAGCAGCAAGGCAATCGTCTTTAATGTTCCTGGAGATAAAGAGGAAACCACCACTGGAGACTGTGAAAAAATGGCCTAAAGAGTATAGACCAACTATAGTGATGCAGAAAACTACTTTTGAAGGATTAAAGCAAATTGTTGTTTGTGCCGATGAATGTTTACAACAAATAAAAAGGCAAGCTATGGATGACGAAAAGTGTTTAAATCTTCTAAGAGCTGAGACACGTTAGTACATTTTGAGAGAGAAAGTTCAGACTCCTAGCGAAATTATTATTCGTCAGATTATTGCTGTTAAATTTGAAAATATCAGCGAGCAAATTAAACAACAGGTACCAAAATCATTTGTTGATTTATACTTTCATTTAGTGTTTTTGGAAATAACCAGTATGTTTACATCCTATGTTGCAGCAAAAGTGAAATACTTCCTAACAGAATAATTATATTTACAGTGAGTTTTTAATCATATCTACTCAAACTTTACCACTTTTTACTGTTAAAGATGTATGCATTGAAATCAACATTTTAAAGAATAAATTTAACTGAAAATAAAAACAGCGATTTTTCTTTCTATGACCTTTCCCCAGCGATAATTTTACGTAATATTATTTCACTTATGCAATTTATTTTTAACAGAATAAGGAAAATTGATTTATTCTTATTAATTATTAGTATGAAATAATCTTTATTTAGGATTTTTATAAATAATCAATTTTTATTTTCAACATTTCCGTATTGAATGAGTGGTAATACTTCTGGCATTCGCAGTATTGGTATCTGTATTTTTTAAGTTATGTTAAACCTTATATTTACGATAATGACTTTCCCTCAAATTTCCTATAGTTTATGTCGCGTCGAATTCCTCCTATTGAAAATTTCCCATAATATCTGTCATAACAGATTTCCCCCACTCCAAATTCTCCATAATATCTGTAATGGCGGATCCCCTATTCCAAATTCTCTATAATATCGGTCGTGGCGGACCCATCACTTTAAATTACCATAATATCTGTCGTGGCGGATCCCCCACTCCAAATTCTCCATGGTGTGCTCTATCTACTTTCATGTCGTAAAAATTTCAAAAAATACCGTATTTAGCATGATATAGATGGCACACTGTAAGGGGATTGGGTCATTAGAGTTGAAACCTATACATTAAATAAGAAAAACTTTATAACAAGTAAGTTTTTGTCATTTTTTTCAAAATCATGCTTTTCCCATATAAAACACCATGTTAATTTTAAAATTTTGGGGCTTATCAACAAAAATTGAAGATAAAATTTTCAGAACATCCTAATGTATACTCATCCTTGAATAAAACCCAAAATCGACCATTTCTACCTTATTACAAAAGATATTATACGATCTTTGCCTTACATTTTCATATCTTCGACTCTTTTTATTCACTCAAAAAAGCGTTCATAACTTCAAAAACAAATGACAGTGACTAACAAAAAATTATATTACAAAAACCACGACTAACTTGACCTTCTTCAGTTAGAGGTAAAGCAATATTTTTCGGAAGCAATTCATTTTTTCATTTGCTTCCTGCATTTATGGAACAATTATCCGTTTTCACACCATATATTTAATGTAAAGAATTCAAAATATTTGAAATACTTCAAAAGTATTTCAAAAATCTTAATTTTAAGCAGTTCAATGTCAAATCATCTGAAGAATTTCAGCTTACGTTAGGAATTTGTAGGAAAATTCTATTATCTGTTTTTTAAACTGTTGAAAGAAAAGCCCTGAAATAATTTTTGAAAAAATCAACAAACTACGAGATAATACAAATTTTTAAACTCTTATCCTTTTTTTAAAAAGTTTTATAAGTTGGATGATTTTAATGATACTGTTACATCTCAGATGAGAGGCACTTACCCTGCTATAAAATAATGATAGCTAAACTTACCCTACTTCCTCCTTTTTTGATTCTAATTTTGTTTAAAATTAGAAAGCATGGATTGAGGAACAAACAAAGCGAAAGGCTTATAATTTATTAAAACCAAGTTACATGTGTGATATCCGTGAGTCTATTTTTATTTGATTCAACATATACACCATGGAACTTCCAGAATATTTTGAGAAACTTCGTCTTATTGTCCACCCTTTGAAAAAAGGAAAAGACTTTAGTGATGAGTTTTTAGATAATATTGAAAAAGAAATAGAGGATAGTAATAATATTTTCCCAAACTTACCAAAGACTTTGATTTTATTCCCGCTTGGAATAAGGCCCCCTTTGTTGAAGCTGAAGAATCCTGGTCAGGGACTCGCTTCGTAAACTTGTTCGATATCCTTTCCTTTCCTATTTTATAATTGTACAATAGGTTAGTGGTGTGTTTTTAGGAGGGCTTTCTTGGTTGTTAAAGAGCGTTCACAGAGTTCAAATCCAACTGATGTTAAAGTTATTTATTTTGAGGTAAATGATATTGTCCTCAGTTCAATGGTTTCACTGAATCTAAACTTTGTTTTTTTTTTAATTCCACACAGTTCTTCTGCAGAAATTCAGCAACAGTTCTCAAACTTCCGGAGAGTTGTATTTCAGCGGTAAAAATAAACTGTTCATAAACTTCCGGAGAGTTCTTGCGCAGCGGTACGATGGTAGAAATATACTTGTCTTAACCCTTCAAGAAGTGGGTATATATAGGCAGGAATCTGATCAGGGGAAGAAAAAATAGTCCCTAGGTGGACCATTTTCTGATATTGATTTATGGCATGATGACACAGATCTTGGAATGTTGCGTAGGTGGGAGGCCACGCGCTGATCCTTGCAATGCATTCTATTGAGGGGTAGTCGAAGACCACATATCATTATGATTTTTATGGCCTTTTCACCAATTAGGCCATAGTAGATGGGCCTCGCGTGTTCTTTCGTGGGGCTTGCTTCCTTCTGATTGGTTATGACGTCAATGAGCGTGCATTCACATGATTCACATTGGTATTACTTGATATTTCTTAGAATTTGACATAGAATGTATAATATGATTCAGAATATAAATATTAAATGTTCATGACAATAATAATTAATAATAATTGATGATGGTGATTAATAATATAAGATAATAAAAGAGCAATTTATAAATAACTCAGTCTTCGTATATATAATTAAAGTGGTTTATGTATCTATGGTCGGTATGGTAGGGTGTTTTGGATAACCCTTTACTAATCGATAAGTGGTCCTCCGAGAAGATATTCGAAGAATACTTTTATGATAAAGATAATTTATATGTTCTGAGTATTTTATATAATTGATATTGACAATTGATTATTATTCTAAATAAGTAGATATTGTGTATATATAACGGTCACAGGCCGTGACAATACTGAGGTCTATTCTTTTAAATTTTTTGTAATGGGACACAGTTTTGAAAAAATATTGTTTGTAACAAAAATGTCAAGACCTTCTTCGATTAAAAAAAAATTGAAACTAAATTTCTGAGAAATAAAACACACTTTTTATATTCATTTTTAATAAATAGTTTACAATGCCATCTAAAAGCCCTCCAAATCTGTATAAAAAATGAGTAAATAAAAAAGTATTTTTTTCTTCTTCAGAATTTCAGTTTAAGTATTAGTTTTTAAAAATTCCAGGAAGATCTCGAAACTTTGTGTTAAAAAAATTTTTATTTTTTTTTTAAACCGCCTTCTATCACGAAAAATGTAAAGAAAATCATATTTTGGTATCATTAAAAATCACCAAAGTTATGAAAATTTGAAAAAAGGACAAAAAGTTTCTATTTTGAATATCTCCTAAGTTATTTGATTGTTTCAAAAATTGTTAAACGCTTTTTCTCCACCGCCTTATAGAGTGGATATCAGAATTTCCATCAAAATTGCTAACAATAATTGCAATTCTTCAGATGATTTGAGATTAAATTGCTCTTTTACAGCTTTCTAACGGATTAGGATTTTACAGAATCCGAGACAACAATGAAAGATATAGTTGAAAGTGCTTACTTGAATATAATACGCACGTGTATTCCTCTTTCATTATTTCTCTCTTGTGCACTTTCACTCTATAAAAAACATCAACTAGTGTAAATTAAATGATTACTAAATAACGAAATAAAAATAATGTACTATTTTTACTACTTTTTCAATTTACTTACTTAATAATTTCTTAAACAGTAAACAATAGCACTTTGGGTCTGAGAAGACAAAAGACGCAGGTATACGGCATGTGTTCTGAGAAATTGAGATAAAAAGACGACGGTGGGGTTTATATTGGAGAATATATCAAGAAATTTCTGGAGAATCATTCTCGAGAATACTTCCCGCAAAATCATATCGTCACTATGTTGGTGGAAACCTAAAACATGATTGGTTGGTGGTAATTCTAGTATTCTCCAGTGACAGAAAATTGGACCATTCATCTACTAGTAGAAAAGGACAGATGTATTTATAACGAACGAAGACGAACCTTTTTTTATCAATCGATACGTTGAAACGATGGATAACTCCAAGCTCTATGAATTGGATGAGTCTCAGTGTCTTTTACTAGAATTTACCAATGAAAGCAATAAAAGTGGAGTGGGTTTTCGTAGTTGGCTTCTGAACGACGTAACCGACAATGAGTTGCTTGACATTGTTGCAACTAAAAAAATTCTATTAATCAAGTGGCCCAATTGCGACATAACAACTGGTACAAAAATGTTAAGACGGTTGCAGTTTTGCACTTGGCAAGTTGTTTCAGCTAGAATTCTTGCATCTAGCAGCAAGTATATTATTTCGAATATTAATTTATTTTTACGCAAACGTAAAAGGATTTGAAATATTTTAGGGCATTTCAAAAGATACCGCTTTTTACATTCTCATCAGGGAAGGTTTTAGAGAGATATTTAAAGAGATCAAAAGATTACACAGGATATTTTTACGGCTTTCGATAATTTGAATGGATTTTTAAGGATTTTAAAATATTTTAGGGTATTTACAAAAATGCACTGAAATTGTCATGAGCTTTAACAATTTTCAATGAATTTTAAACGATTCTAGATATTTTAGGGAATTTTATAATATACCAAATTCTTAAAACCATAATATTAAGTAAATTGAATAAATTGCAAAGGATTCTAAATATACATTTTTTTTATTACATAACATTTTTAACAGTTTTAAATGTTTTCAGTAATTTCAAAGGAGCTGAAATCGTTTAGACTCTTTAAAAAGACACAAAAAATCTTTCAGCAGAATAAAAAAATTTGAATGGATTTCAAAGGAGTTTGAATATTTTAGGATATTTATAAAAATGCGATGAAATTTTCATGAGGTTTAATAATTTTTAATGGGTTTTAAAGAATTTAAGATATTTCAGGTTATTTTATAATATACAAAATTTTTTAAACCATTATATTAAGTAAATTGAATGGATTTCAAAGGATACTAATTTTATTTTAATTCCATACCATTTTTAACAGTGTCAAATGTTTCCAGGGATTTCTAAGGAGCTGAGATAGCTTAAGCTATTTAAAAAGATACAAAAATTCTTTTAGCAAAATTCAAAATTTTGAATGAATTTCAAATGATGTTAAATATTTTAGGGTATTTATAAAAATACAATGGAATTTTCATGAGATTCAAAAATTTTCCTTTTTGAAACAGAATGTAATAATTTGAATGAATTTCAATGGATTTAAAATATTTTCGATTTTTTCCTAATGTTTTAACATTTTCACGAGTTTTAAAAACTTTTAAGGTATTTTAAACGATTTGATATATTGGAGGGTATTTTATAATATACCCAATTTTTTAAACCATAATCAAGTAATTTAAAAGTATTTCAAAGATTTTTTAAATATTTCAGTTTTTATTAAATTCCATCAAATTTGTAACAGTTTCAAATGTTTCAATAGATTTCAAAGGAACTGATTTCAGGATATTAAGGATATTTCAAAATATACCAACAAGTTTTTATCGCATTACAATAATTTGAATGCAGTTCAAAGTATTTGACAGGATAACCATATTTTTATAAATGCCATGGATGTTTCGGAACGGTAATTGATTATGTGATAGTGGATGATGAGGTTCGAGAGAAGGTTAAGAAACTAGAGGTAGGTGACTATATTAATTCGGATCACTTTCCCTTAATAGTGACATTACAGGGAGAATAAAGCTATAGCAATATGAATAAAAGGGGAGCAAATGTAAAAAGTCTAGGAAAAGGGGATTGGTAAAGGGAAGGAAAAGAACAGTTTAAAGAGAAGGTCAGAAATATCAAAATAGGAGAGGGAAATGTGGACGAGGAGATGGAAAAAGTGAGTGGAGAAACAAAAATAGGATTAGAGTGCACAAACAAAAATGAAATTTGTAAAAGGGGGACTAGAAGTGGATGGGATTCTGACTGTAAAGAGAAAAAAAGAAGGTCAGAGAGGAATTAAGAAAGTGGAGAAAAGAAAAATGCGATGGGGAAGAATATAGAGAAAAAAAGAAAGAGTATACTGAGTTGTGTTATCAAAATAAAGAGGAAGAGAATAAAAGGTTTGAGGAAGAGGCGGATAAGTCTGGGGCGGAAGAAGAGGTATAGAAGGTAGTAAATAGAGAAAGAAGAAGGAGAAAAAGAGTAAACCGAGATATGATATTAAAAAGATATTAGAGGAATCGGCATCGTAAGGTGTAATAGATTATGGAGAGGAGAGGGGTGGCTAGAGTTATGGCAAGAAAGAGTAGTTATACCAATAGTAAAGAAAGGAACAGAAGAGGAGGTTGAATATTATAGGGGGTGACGCTGATGCCAACACTGTATAAAGCATATGTAACTATTTTGTCGGAAAGATTGAAGATAGAAGTTGAAGAAAAAAGAATCGAGTCCACTGAATCAGACAGGGTTTAGAAAAGGAATGGGGGTAATGGACAACAAATATGTTCTGAACTATCTACTAAATAAGGGAATTAAAAGGGAAAAAGGGGCAATGATAGTAATTTTCGTGGAATTAAAGGCGGCGTTTGACTCATTAGACCGAGGATAAATATACAAAGTTATGGTAAAAAGGGGATAAGAGAGGGACTAAAAAAGAGAGTTTCAGAAATTTTCTTGGAAGAAGAAAAGAGGAGAAAGGTTGGAGAGGAGTTAGGATAAAGAAGGAAAAGATATATACACTGGCATACGCAGACGACATAGTGTTGATGGCAGAGAATGAAGAAGGGTGGCGTGATTAATTACAGGATTAGAGAAATACTTAGATGGGAAAAAGCTGAATGTAAATGTAGAAAAGATTAAGATAATGAGGTTTAGAAAAGAAGGGGGAAGGAAGAATGGCCAGGGAGATGGAAGGTAATAGAGTTAGAAGAAGTAAAAGAGCGTAAATATTTGGGACATATCCTGCAGACGAATGGAAATCATACAGCTCACAAAAGAGAAAGAATAAAAAAAGCAGCAGGGGTAATAAAAAAGATATTGGGAATAGGAAAAAGAAGGTTAAAAAAAATTGGAGAAGGAGAATGTGGTTATTTGATACGCTGCCATGGCCGGTATTAGGTTATGGCGCAGAGATATGGGGATGGAAAGAAAGGAAAGATAATGAGAGTTTACAAGTAAGGTATATAAGGTGGACACTAGGGGCAGACTGGAGGACGCCAGGAATATGGTGAGAGAAGAAGCGCAAAAGGATAAGTTAATTATTAGAGCGGGAAAGAGTGCATGAAAATTTGAGACGAAGCTGAGGAAGGGAAAGGGAGGGGAGTTGGCGAGAAAGTGTTTGATGGAGGTTGAATAGAGGAGAGGAGAGGGAGGGCGATCGAATTAACAAGATGGGAAGAAGAAAGGAAGGACTTCTTTAATGATAGTGAAATAGAAGACGGGACTAGAGTAAACTATGAAGAATTGGAATAAAGGGAGAGGGAAAGACATTTAATAGAAAGATGGGGGATGATTGAGGAAACAAAATACAATAAATGGTATAAGATGATAAAAAAGGAAGGAGTGCCAAAGTATTTAGAAAAAGGATGGGAAGAGAGAAGGTGGACCAGAATAGCAATATTTAGATTAGAAAATGAGGTAAGGGACGGGATGTACGGGGAAAAAGAAGGGAACAGAAAGTGTAGAATATGTGAATGGGAGGAGGATTCATGGGAGCATGTATGGGAAAGATGTATAAGAGGAGTGGAAGATGAAGGAAGCTGGCAAGAGAATGTGGTTAAGATTTTAGGGGAGGAGGGATTAGGAAAAGAATGGATGAAGGAGTTGGAGGGTGCTAGAGGAGCGAATGAGAGAGAAAGAAAGAATGCATTGAAAACAGGCAAATGGAGGTATAAAAAAGTGAAAGAAAAAAGAAACGGAAGTCGCCTAAAGATTGTAAGTGATGGTAAGGTAAAAGTTAAGTTGACTAAGATGCGTTTGCGTTCTCATGCCCTCTCTCTCGCTTGCACTCTCGCTTTCGTCGCTCGCTCACTCGTTTGCTAATAAGTCCTAAATGGCGCTATCGCAGGAAATAGAGATGAGGAACTAGATATAGTACTGTATGAAAATAGTTGTAAATAATTGTATATATAGAAAGGATAAGATCGTGCATAAATATAAATATAAGCGGAAAGGTTGTAAGGAATGGAAGTCATGTAAACTCTTAGGGGACACATTATGAATAAAGAAGAAGAAGTGGATTTTAAACAGATTTAAAATATTTTAAGACATTTATGAAAATGCTTTGAAATTTACAAGAGTTTTAAAAGATTGAAGGGGTTTTATGGGATGCGCGATATTTTAGACTATTTAATAAGATACAAACATTCTTTCAGCAGAATTTAATAATTTGAATAGATTTCAAAGAATGTTAAATATGTTGGTATTTATAAATATGCAATGAAATTTTCAAGATCTTGAAAACCTTTTAATGGATTTTAAAGGATTTTAGATATTTTAGGCTATTTCAAAAGATACCCATTTTTCAAAGTAGAATTCAATAATTTGAATGGATTTCAAAGAATTTTAAATATTTGAGTTTTTCATCAATTGAAATTTTCAGGAGTTTCAAATGTTCCAAGGGACTTCAAAGAGGATTAAATATTGTAGAACATTTTAAAAGATACCAAAAAGTTTTTATCAGTTGACAGTAATTTGAATGGATTTCAAAGGATTTGAAAAAATAACCCTATGTTTATAGTTTCCATGGAAGTTTCGAAGCTTCAAAAAGTTTAAAAGGATTCAACAGGTTTCACGGGAAGCTTTTATTTATTTCTATCATTTAAATACATTTCAAAAATATTTCAAATGATATTTACAGCATTTCAAAGGATCCAAAAATGTTTTTAGCATATTACAATAGTTTGAAAGGATTTCAAAGAATTCGAAAAAATAACTCTATGTTTGTAATTTCCATAGCAGTTTCGAAGCTATAAAAAGTTCAAAGGGATTCAAAAGATTTCACAGGATGCTTTTATTGGTTTCAATCATTTAAATGGATTTCAAAAGGGTATAAAATATTTCAAGTTATTTGTAAAACTGCAATGAAATTGTCAATGGCTTCAAAAGGTTTCAGGTAATTTCAAAGGGGCTTAGATATTTAAGGCGATTTCAAAAGAAACCAAATTTATGTTAGCAGAATTTAATAATTGGAATGAATTTCAAAGGATTTTAAATATTTTAGGATATTTATAAGAATGCCATGAAATTTTCAATAGCCTTAAAATGTTTGAAGGGTTTTTAAAGAAGTTTAGATTTTTTAGCTTTTTTAGAAGATACCGAATTTTTGTATGCAGAATTATATAATTTTTAATGGATTTTAAAGTATTTTATAGATTTCAGGCTATTCATATAAATGCTATGAAATTGTCAAGAGCTTTAAAAAGTTTAAAGGGATTGCTTAGAAAGGGGTCTGTTTATTACAAATACTTGGTTTAGGCATAAAATGATCCACATGTACACCTGGTCTAAAGGAAATAGCCGCAGTATAATCGACTTT
>NC_046662.1:140814012-140820224 GCF_010883055.1 Belonocnema kinseyi
TTTACATAAATAGCACGAGAATTCTGGATCAATCTGAAAAATCTCTATCCCATCCACACACTACTCCTTTCCCCTGCCGAGTGAGTCACGCCTACCCCGAATAATAATAATAATAATAATAAAATAGTTTAGGATACTTAAAAAGATACTAAATTTTTTAAAGCGAAATTCTATAATTTGAAATGGATTTCTAAGGATTTAAAATATGTTAGGGTATTTGTAAAAATGCCATGACATTTTCAAAAGATTTAAAAAGTTTAACAGAATTTGAAAGAATTTGAGATATTTTAGGGTATTTCAAAACATACCAGATTTTTTTAGGAAGAATTCCATGGATTTGAATGGATTTGAAAGTTTTTAAATATTTTCGGTTATTTATAAAAATGCAGAGAAACGAAGATCAAGTCCATTATTAGGAAAAACAACTAAGAGTACATTCCGGACTCTGCAGGCTGTTTCGGGTAGCTGCGTCCAACCACACATCACGTCACGTATATGCATTGCCACGCACACAGGCGCAACTGGATGAGCCACATGTCGATCTTGTTGAATGGGAATAGATGAGATGGGACGAGTCCAACATATTAAAAAATGTGGCCTCTATGTGGCCTGGAGGGATAATGTCGGCTTTTGGTATTCTTTGATTTTCTTTTCATAAGACAGTGCAATCGCGTTAAAAGGGGACAAGGTTAATTAAATATCACAATGTAATTATAATTGCAGAAGAGAAAAGTGAAAATTGTTTTAAAATAAGGTAAAAACGTTCACGCAATTTTGACAGCTTGCAAAATATGTTGTTATTTTCTTACCGACCTGCCAATATTTTATGTGCAAAATATGTGTTTTACAGGTTATTAGTGTTTACTGACACGATATAAATCATTTTTCTTCTAATTTTCGGTCTTTGTCGCTGTCTCCGGATTCTGAACTATATAAAGAAAAATAAAAGTCTAACTTTTGTTCGTCCCTGGCGGACCGAAAGAACCGAAAGGAGCCTCTACAAAGTACCTTAAAGACTACATTGAGTCCCCCTTCCTTTCCTTCTTAAAAAACTCAAAAAACAGAAAATACAACTTTTAAATTGTTGAAATTCGGATGCTAAGTTCGAATTTCGATTAGAAACTCACGGAGTAATCGCATTTTTTTGCAACGTTAAAAATGTAAAAAAATGTAATTAACTTCTGCTGAACGTGACGTCAAGCGCATCCATAATAGCTCAAGTAGTATGTTGCCCGCGAAGTTTAAAAATAAACTTCTCTCTAACTTGCATTGCAGCGTTGTTGTCTGAGGTTTCCACTGCGTGGCGCTAGCATCGAGACAAAATTCTTAAAGTTACAAACGGAACGCTTATTAACTGCTACTAAAAGAAGATGCACTTGAAGGCACCTTTGGCTCATGCAAATGACAGGTATTGTATTTTTTAAAGTTTTTAACGCTGCAAGAAAAAGTACTGCGATTACTCCGTGAGTTTCTAATGCAAATTTTAACATGGCATCCAAATTTCAACAATTTAAAAGTTGATTTTGCTGGTTTTTTTTAGTTTTTGAAAAAGGAGCCGAATAGGAACACAATGAGGTCTTTACGGGTACTTTGTAGAGGCTCCATTCGGTTCCTTCGGTTCGCCAGGGAATATTCAGAGATCCCTGGAGAAAATTTTTATTCATTAACTTCACCAAATAGTTTGTAGAAAAAATGTAATTTAATTGTAATTTTAGCCTAAAATAAATATTACTAAAATCTATTATAGCTATTCCCAATGGGCACGAATATCCTAAGACATTTTTAGAACACCCTAGAAACGTTATAAGTCGGGCCAGATAACGTTCTAAAAACATACAATGTTCCAACGACGTTTTTAGGACGTAGTGGGAACATTGGACGTTTTTTGACCTGACTTAGAACATTTTTTTGGAAGTTCTAAAAACTTTTTTCAAACCTAAAGCTCATTTTAAAATAATATCACTTTTAATTTGAATCAGATAAGTCTCTTTTTACTCAAATCAACTTTCCTAAATTAAAAATTTTAATCTTTTTGATTGCAATATCAACTACATTTTCCGTCAAAAATTAATCTTTTTTAACGATCCTTAATTCTTTTAACTGGAAATTTAACTAACTCAGTTTTGGTAGAAAATGTCTCTTTTTTAGTTGAAACTTCAACTGTTTGGTTACAAATTGATGTATTTTGCACAGCATTCATTTTTTTGGTATAAAATTAATCTTCTCGATTGAAAATTTACCTGTTTTTAATTCAAAGTAAAAGTATTTTTTTGTTGAAATATTAAATATTACATTTTTCGTTGAGATTTCATTTTTTAAGTTAAAAATTGAACCATCTTGTTGAAAATAAGTTTTTTTGTTTGTTCAAAACAAATTTTGTAACTGAAAATTTGTCTATTTGGTTGAAAATTCAACTATATGGTAACAAATTATGAATTCAGATAAAAATTTGTCTGCTTTCTTGAAAGTTTGTTCTTTCTTAGTTAAACCTCATCACTTACACCTCAGAAAAATTACATATTACTTACATGGGGTCAAATTGACCCCAGCTGACCAAGTTATGCAAATTTATACGTAAGATAAAATGTGGGCTTTTACCTACACTTTCGAATAAAGCATACTAAAATCTACTTTAATTATTGATTGAATAACAGAAATAAATACTTATAAACAAATAGATTTTTTTCAATTTGGACATGTTTTTTATTTTAAAGGGTGGACTAAACGTTTTTTTTCTGGTAGAAATTTGGGAGTGGATAGTCAAATACTTTCGCAGCAGTGAATTTTTCAGTGGCAATAAACTTTGAATTTAATGAATTAACAACATAAAAATATACGATTCTGCAAGTGAATGATTGTGTTTTACTTATCGCGTAACCAGTCGAGTCCCAGTCCGAGCGAGTCGCGCTGCGGTACACTTAGCGCACGCGAGCCGCTATTCAAACATGCATTACTTCGAAAGTATTTAACTACCCACTCCCAAATTTTTACCAGATCAAGAAAAATGTTTAGTCTACCCTATGAAATAAAAAAATAAAGTAAAAAGAATAAGCCCAAATTGAAAAAAAATTATTTGTTTATAAATATTTAATTGATATTATTATGTAAATGATTAAAGTGGGCTTTAGTATACTTTATTCGAAAGTTTAGAAAAAGGCCCACATTTTGACTACCGTATGAATTTTCATGTCTTTCTTTAATATTGCAGTATAAGTAATTGAAATAAGCTACTTTTTGTTGAACATAATATTTCAACAAAATTTTTATCGAAGACGTTCCGTGTTATATTGAAATAAAAAAATACCTATGTATCGAATACTTTTGAGTGTTAAACAAGAAAAAAATATGTTTTACGTGAAAAAAAAATTCGTGGCAAATATCGTATGGAATGCTCCATACCTCTAATAACAAATTCAATATTTTGATCTATTTTTATTCATGCGTTTCTAGCCTGTTTAACATTTCTTATCTAAAAGAGCAGTGCAATAAATTAAGAAAGTGAAAATATTGGATTTTATAATTTTTGCCTACACATTAAAAAAAAACACGAAATTAAAATTTTTTGATTTTTATGGATCTCGATCACTATAATTATATGGGGTCAGAATTACCCCAAAAAATTATTAATCATTTGTTTATTCAACTAAAAAAGCAGCAGATGCACTTAGACTTAGCAGCAGTATGTTGAACGCATAGTAGAGACCTCAAACTCTTACCAAATGGTAGCACAGGTCCTAATTTAAACGCGCTCCTATATAAATTTTAGTCTGAAGTTGATGTTGGGGTCATTCTAACTCCATGTAAGTGATAAGGGTTAAAAATGTATATTTTTGCCTTAAAATTCGTCATTTTGGCTTAAAAATTGTACAATTTGGTAGAAAATTCAACTGTTTGGTGATTTTTAGTTTTTCAATTAAATTATTTGGTTGAAAATTTATTTGATTTGTCCAAAACACGTATATTTTGGTAGAAAATGAATATTTTTTTCATTGAGTGAAAGTTGAATGACTTCGATCGTTAATGACAAACAATGCGATCTTACCAAACCCTCCCCTAACCCAAATCGTTTTACGTAATTTTTGGGTAACCGCTAAATTGACAAAAAAATGAATTCGGCAAGAATTGTGTGAAATGAGGGAGGTAAAAAAGTTTTAACTCTAATCTTAATCTTAATTTATGCACAGCGTCTAGCTTGAAATGCGTGAAGGTATGAAACAAAACAAACCGTTTTTAAATCAAATTTACCTGAATTAGAGAAACATTCATTTTCGCTCATTTAAAAAAAATTATTCATTAAGTTTAAATCAATTAAGTTTAAATAAATATTGATGAAGTTTAAAATTAAAATTTTCGACTTGAATATTTTTAAATTGCAAATTAAACAAATTAAAAGTTGGCCCTCTAACCTTAAAATCCTGTAAAAAAGAAATATCATGTTAGTAGCAAGAGAAATTATAAAAATTCTATACTTGTTTGAGGAAAAAATAATATATTACGAAACAAAAGTAATACTTTTACTTTTATTCATATAGTTCAGAATCCTGACACAGCGACAGAGACCTAAAATTAGGATGAAAACTATTTATATAGTGTCAGTAAACACTAATAACCTGTAAAACAAATATTTTGCACTGAAAATATCGGCAAGTCGGTAAGAAAGTAACAGCATAACCTGTAAGTTGTCAAAATTGCGTGAACGTTTTTAACTTATTTTTACATTTTAACACTCATTTTAACACTGCTGCATGTATAAATATTAATCATAATTCTTTTAACGGGATTGCACTGTTTTATGAAAATAAAATCAAAACACACCAAAAGCCGACATTCTCTCTGCACATATGTCACATACGTCGGACCCCTCCCATCTCATCTGTTCTCATTCGACAAGATCGACAGGTGGCTCGTTCAGTTGCGCCTGTAGGCGTGGTAATGTATATACGTGAGGTGTGTGAGATTAAACGCCGCTACTCGAAATGCTATTATTTTCAAAAAACATTTCCGCGTTGAAATGTTGTCACAGGCTTATACTGCGCAATATGTCGAAGGCATTTTTTTCTGTTAGAGTTGATTTTTATTTGATCATTTTGCACGGGGCTGTCTCGATATATATCATCAGTCACGGACGCATTTTTGTAATGCAATCAAGTGATCTGATGAGAGCAGCCTGCCCAGACATAATGGACAAAGCCTGGTTTTTACCCCGTCATTGACGGACTGGAGGTTTCAGTCAAGTACACACGATTGGGGGACCTACAGCTTAAGGTGGGATCCGAACCACCAGAACCTCAGCAAAGGTACATTGAAAAAATTCTAGAGGTACCGGCTCAGGGATCGAACCCCGGACCTCTGAGGTGAAGTCCGAGCGTCTAACCGACTGAGCCACTGAGGCTCTTAGGCTTATACTGCCCAATATGTCGAAGGCATTTTCTTTTCTGTTAGAGTAAATTATTATTATTATAAAAAAATTTCTGTGGCGAAATGTTGTCACAGGATTATATTGCCCAATATGTCGAAGGCATTTTTGGTTAGAGTTGGATTTTTTATTTGACCATTTTGCACGGGGCTTTCCCGGTATATATCATCAGTCACGGACGCATTTTTATAATGCAATCAAGTGATATGATGAGAGCAGTCTGCCCAGACATATTGGACAAAGCCTGGATTTTACCCCATCATTGACGGACTGGGTTGCAGTCAAGTACACGATGGGGGGACCTACAGCTTGAGGTGGGTTCCGAACCACCAAAACCTCGGTAAAGGTACATTGAAAAATTTCCAGAGGTACCGGCTCCGGGATCGAACCCCGGACCTCTGAAGTGAAGTCCAAGTGTCTAACCAACTGAGCCACCGAGGCTCACAAAAACATTTCTGAGTTGAAATTTTGTCACAGGCTTATACTGCCCAACATGTCGAAGGCATTTTTGGTTAGAGTTGGATTTTTTTTTATTGGATCAATTTGCACGGGACTGTCCCGGTATATATCATCTGTCACGGACGCATTTTTATAATGCAATCAAGTGATCTGATGAGAGCAGTCTGCCCAGACATATTGGACAAAGCTTGGTTTTTACCCCATCATTAACGGACTGGGTTGCAGTCAAGTACATGATGGGGGGACCTACAGCTTAAGGTGGGTTCCGAACCACCAGAACCTCGGTAAATGTACATTGAAAAATTTCTAGAGGTACCGGCTCAGGGATCGAACCCCG
>NC_046662.1:140820324-140824018 GCF_010883055.1 Belonocnema kinseyi
AAATAACCATGAAGACATAACGCACCCTTGTCTAACTCCTTGAACAATATCGAAACAGTCACTCAGTTTCCCATTCACTCTTACACTCGCTTTGCTACCTGTATATATTGCTTTTATAGCTTGTAGGATCCATCCATTGACTCGATACTCTTTCAGGACTTCCCAAAGTTTACTTCTATCTCCCTTGTCCAAAGCTTTGTCTAGGTCAACAAATGCACAGAAAACTTTTTTTCCTACTATCAAACTTTTTTCTGTTATTTGCCTTAAGCTAAATATTTGATCCGTACATGACCTTCCTGGCATAAACCTTCTTTGGACTTCCCAAATCTTTGATTCTGTTCTTTTCATTACTCTACGAATAAGTATTTTTTAATATATTTTACTTACGGTGCTTAATAAGCTAATTTCTCTGTATTTATTGCACTCGCTTTTATCTCCCTTTCTCTTGTATATTGGTACGATAATCGCTTTTTTCCAATCGTCTGGGACGTCTCCCATCTCGAAACATAAATTTATCAATTCGCAAAGTCTATGTGGTGTGCACGCGCCACCGTGTTTAAGCATTTCAGCATTAATACCGTCTACCCCGGCAGCCTTACCGTTTTTCAAGTTCTTAAATATATCTATAACCTCAGTGACAGAGACTTTCTCAATTGAGTTTTCCATCGCATCGTGTTCAACATCGCAGTTGTGGTGTCCTAGAGCTTCATCTCCGAATTGTCTCCTAAAATAGTCTCTGAAAGCCACTAATATTCCGTCTGCATTATATACCATTTCCCCCCTACTATTTCTCATGTTGACAATTTCTGTACTTTTGTTTCCTTTCATTTTTTTATAAAGTAGTTTCCTGCTTCCTTGAAAGTAGTTTTGTATTTTTATCTCTTCTTCTGCTCTGACGGTATCTTTAATTTCTTTAACTATTCGTTTAAGTATCCTGTTTTCGCGTCTATAATCATTTCTACGTCTATTTCTTTCTTCATTGCTAAGACCTGCGATGTTCAAAATTCTCTTGTACGCTTCTCTTTTTGCTTTTTGGGCAGCCTGAATTTGATAATTCCAACACCCATCACCAGACATTCTTCCTACAACTGCGGTACCACACACTTCGATCGTACATCTAACAAGGATAATCCGTAACATTTTCCAGGTGCCCTCTATATCTTTGTTTTTTATACGGTCCTCCCATGTTGCCCTATCTATGCTTTCAATTATCTTATTTTGGAAATCTATTCGCACATCCGGTTTCTGTAGGTTCTCAATTTTGATTCGCGTTTGTTTCGCTTTCTTTGTTCTCTTTTTTCTCCATCCCCGACCTAAGTTAATTTTTGAGATCAGAAGGTAATGACCAGTATTGCATTCAGGACCCTTATGACGCTTGTATCTTTGACTAACTCTCTTAGTCTTTCATCCGCAACAACAAATTCAATTATACAGCGGCTATTTCCTTTAGACCAGGTTTACATGCGGATCATGTTTTGCCTAAAACAAGTATTTGTAATAAACAGACCCCTTTTTAAGCATAGACCAACTAATTTATCTCTGTTATAGTTTGTTCTTCGATACCCAAAATTACCTACTACTCTTTCTGTATCCTGATTTTGGATGCCTACCCATCCGTTCAAGTCTCCTAGTAGAATTATTCCTTCCCCATGTTCGAAAACATTTATTGTGTCATTTAAAGTGTCCCAGAAGGCGTCTTTTACTTCCATGGGATCACTATCAACCGACGCGTAGCATGCTATGATAAATAGTCTTCTGATTCCTACTTTCATTCTAGCCCACAGCAGTCTGGGAGACACGAAACCAGGGTCTCCGAGATGCTGCTTTGCTCTTTCATTCAAAATCAGACCTACTCCTTGTTTACCATGTGATTTACAGTCTACTCCTGACCATATTTCCAATCCGCCTTTCAACACGCCGTTTGTTATGTCTTTAGTTTCGCAACCCTTTTTCTTTGTTTCAGACACACACAAAATGTCCAGTTTCTTCACTTCCATAGTTTCACGCAATTCTTTTACCTTTAGACCATTTACTCCCCTAGCATTCCAAACACCCAGTCTCCATTCGTCGCCTGAAACATGACCTTTAGATTTTCCGTGTGCATGCGTTTTGTCATTAAAAATTCCAGTCCTTTCCGAGGCTATTTTGTAGTTTATATTATTCATTGTTCAGATTATACGCCGAATTAAAACCTTTATGCAATAAGTTTATTTTCTGAGTCGAAATTATGTCAAAGTTAAGTATCAAACCGTCATATGGTGAAGATTATAGTACTAACGTCAGTCCTACCAAAAACTTCAGTTAATAAGGGACGGTTGGGAGAGGGGGGAAGTAGGACTGGAGCCGAGAGAGTCGTCTTGGGTTTGTGTTTTTGTTTTCATGCTGAGAAGGTCACCAGCCTTCAGCAGCGTTGTGATATATTAAAGTTAGTATCCGGCCGTATATATACTAGGCAGTCTGATAAGTGACCTGAAAATTCTAAGAGATGGCATTAGTATTCACTAATGTGCACCATTTTCGTCGAGCTTGATCCTTCAAATGACGCCTGTCAAAACTTCAGCTATTTATGTTTACGCATTTATAAGTTACAGCACTGAGAAGCGACTAACCTCCGAGTTTTTTTTAATATGGAAAAATCTGAGTTTCCAGTTTTGATCAAACACTACTATCTTCACAAAAAAACGATATCCAAGACCAAGGCCAAGCTAGATAAGTATTACCCGGACTCTGCACCGTCGATTGGAACGATTCATAAGTGGTTTACCGAGTTTCGTTGTGGCCGTACGAGCACAGTTGATGCTGAACGATCTGGGCGCCAAAAAGAGGTCACTACACCAGAAAATGTCGAAAAAATCCATGATTTGATGTTGCATGATCCCAAAGTGAAATTGAGAGAGGTAGCTAATGCTGTAGGCATATCATTGGAACGTGTGGGCAATATCGTGCATTCAGTTTTGGGCATGAAGAAGCTCTGCACGCGATGGGTGCCGCGTTTGCTCACAGTGGATCAAAAACGAATTCGTGTGACAACTTCCCAGCAGAATTTGGCATTATTTTCGCGTAAGCCGACCGAGTTTTTGCACCGACTCATAACCATGGATGAAACCGGGATCCACTACTACACTCCTGAGTCAACGCAAGAGGCAAAACAGTGGGTTCCACCGGGCCAAAGTGCTCCGAAGCGTCCAAAAACGCAACAATGGGTCGGAAAGATTATGGCTTCCGTATTTTGGGATGCACATGGCATAATATTCGTGGACTATCTTAAAAAAGGTAAAACCATAACCGGAGCATACTATTCATCATTGTTGGACCGATTGAAAATCGAAATCACCGAAAAACGACCGCATTTGAAGAAGAAAAAACCGCTTTATCATCACGACAATGCGCCTGTTCATTCATGCTTAGTTACACAAGCAAAATTGCATGAAATCGGCTTCGAATTGGTTCCCCAGCCACCGTATTCACCAGACCTGGCCCCCAGCGACTATTACTTGTTCTCTAACCTGAATAGATGGCTCACCGGTAAGCGTTTTTGCTCAAATTTGGAGCTCATAGCTGAAACTCAGGCGTTTTTTGTAGACCTTCCGATCGAGGACTCTTCGGACGGTACAAAAAGTTAGAAAATCGTTGGACTCGCTGTATCGACCTAAAAGGAGAGTATGTTGAAAAATAAAACCGACTTTGGCCAAAA
>NC_046662.1:140824118-140825190 GCF_010883055.1 Belonocnema kinseyi
CCGCAGGATTTCGCCGGGAGCGGGTGCTAATCTGGAAAATTGCACCCGCTTCCAGCGAAATCGCGGTAAAATGTCAGCCACAACCACGTCTCACGACCGTGAAATAGGTGGTTACAGTCTGTAAAAGAATCAATACGACGATCCAGCAAAAGCTTGGCACCTCCAAGAGCGCCGAAGATAGGAACGATCAGTTTAACAGAATATTCGGGGTACAATCGTTGCAACTCCCTTATAAGGTCTCGATACCTCTCTTTCTTTTCATTCTCCTTGGCTATGATGTTTTTGTCAGCTGGTGCCGAAAATTCGATACCGAACATGGTTCGCTTCTCGAAGTCAAGAAGAACCATGTCAGGCCTCCAGTGAGCAACAGAAACAATTGTCGAGAATATAAAGTTCCAGTATATGCGGCACTTCCCATTCTCCACAATTGACTCAATTTCCCTAGGAGCATTTAGAGGAGCGATATTAAGGTTAATGCCGTTGGAATGACACAGATGGTAATAAAGCACTCTTAGTGCCGCATTGTGCCTTTGAATGTAGGTCGTTCCCGCGTGAGTTGGACAACTAGATTGTATGCGAGCTACATTCTCGAGGTTTGCATGGCACGCCCTGCAGCTATCATCGGGAATGTCTTGACTCAAAACGTGGCGACAATATGTTAAGGTGGAAATGACACCGTCTTGGCATGCAAAAATGAAACCCTCCGTACCAGACTTCAATCCGGGTGGTTTAAGGAAAGCAAACGTTAGCTCACAAAACATTGACTGATCCTTCACAATCCTGTGGAAGATACCGTGCATCCTCTTATCGAGGATCTGTTCACGAAAGTTTTTCTCTTGTGCTTTCTTAATCCGGGCTTTCAGTTGTAAGTACTCGAGATAGATAAAATTTGATGCATTTTGCTCACTCCTAATACTGAAGTCAAGTCCGAGTGCTTCAGCAGCCTCCTCCGCTGCTTCGTAGAGAAACACTCCTTTGCCCACTTCTTCGTGATTCCTGACCATTTTAAGAAGAGGGTCTCTTCCATTTGCAACTTTATGTGCTGTACCCAGAATAATCCTGTTGTGAAGAC
>NC_046662.1:140825290-140833027 GCF_010883055.1 Belonocnema kinseyi
CCGACAGTTCGGAAGACCAAATCTTTCGGATGAGACGTTTGTATCTGCTTCGGAGAGTATCCTTTATAGATGTCACATCCTGAATGCGGCTCTGTGGCACGCTCAGGTATGCATAAGTCTCTCCAGCGCAAAGGTGTCGTATGGCGCTTCTATCAACGAGCTCAGGATCTTCAGGGATGTCATTAGGTCTTCTTCGCTTCAAATAAACCTTGGCGCATTTGTCTAACCCAAATTCAATTCCAATTTCCTTAGTATATCGTTCGACAATCCCCAGAGCTAGATGCAGTTGCTCTCTGTTTTTAGCATAGATCTGAAGATCGTCCATGTAAAATACATGAGTGACCTTGTACTTTCGATCTACAGGTTTGCCGCACAAGTACCCGTCGGAATGGCGAAGTGCTAGAGATAGTGGCAATAATCAGCTAATTTCCCTATTTTCGAAAGAAGTATTGTGCGCCCTTCCACCAACCACTCTGGAATCGGCTCTTCCGGCTTCACATATGAGGTGCAAATACGGGCCAAATGCTGATGGGTTGAAGAAAACTTCTTCCACCAGAAGGTTTTGATACAATCTGGTCCCGGTGCGGAATAGTTCTTCATCCTTCTTAAAACTTTTTTCACCCCCTCGGTAGTGATGGGTGGGCATTCTTTATCAGGTGTTATGAGGGGAAGACATAACTCCTTGAAGCTCTTTATATTTTTTGAGTCTTCGTCCAGTCTATGCTGAACTTCGTAGACTTCTCTCCAAAATACTTCGACCTCCTCTGGTTTGGGTGGGTGCTCAACAGTAACTGGAGGGTCTTGGAAGAGTCGAGATGAGTCAGAGACAAACTGTTGATTTTCTCTGACCCACCTCTCCCTCCGCTCTAAACTTCTCTTAGCGTCAGATAGTATCCGTATTCTTTCAACAATATGCTGCGTGATGGTCAGCAGCTTTGACTTGTTAAGTGTGTGATAACGGGTCCGGAGTTCGCGCGCGAACTTCCGAACCTTGGCGGTAAAATTCCAGCCAGATGTGATGTAGTCAATCACACACTGAATGCGGGACGCGTACTGTCTTGCCCAGCCTATCTTTATGGCAAGTTGATGCATTCGTCTTTTGGTCTTATGATCAGCCGTTGGTTTTGTTTTACGGTTCGCATCGGCCAAAGCTCTCGCTACATTATACACACAATAATTGATAGCCCAGAGGTCGGATTCTCCGGAAAAGTGTCCACGAAGCTTGTCATCCATTTCAGCCAGATCTTTGTGCTTCAGAGAAACCTTGGTGTTGATGTTTCTCCGGGTCGTAAAGAATCGCTCTTCATCTATTGGATGTCTGCCTGCGGTTGGTCTTAGTGTCGCCTCTCTTTCTCTGTTGCCGGCTTTTCTAGCTGTTGTAGAGTAGGCGTTCCGCTTACATAGCCTCTTTTACGGAGTAGTTCAGCATGGTTTCGCAGACGTTGCTGTGAAAAGTGCGATAGCTCCGGGTGTTTCTCGCACCACAGAGCATGCAGCCGTGCTATGTAACTCCGTTCAGGGGCCCCACTCGCGAGATCCCGCCGATCCATCGCATTGAATCCATTTTCATTGGCTCCCCCAGGTTTAGATTGGTCGGCATTGTTGGACGAACTATTGTCGGGAACCCTGCGCCTTCTGTTGTTTTGAACCGCACTTATTACAACTATGTTTGGTGTTGTCATTGTTGTTCCCACGAGAAGCTAGGGAAAGGGGTTCGTCCATCCTTGTAGAGCCCCGCATGCAAGGATAAGGCTGCGTACTCTGAGAAGTTAAATTTTCAACAATATAGATAAATTTTCAATTGAAAAGAAAACGTCAACCAACAAAAACAGATTAATCTTCAACCAAACATTTGCACCCTCAATCAAAATAATTAATCACCGAAAGAAAGGCGTTTCGACTAAAAATAATGAAATAATAAAAATGCTATGGAATTTTTAAAAGCTCTTAAGGGATTTTATAGGATCTGTGAGATTTTTGGGTATTTCAAACGATTCCAATTTTTTTGCAAAATTCAAGAATTTGTATGTATTTCAATAGATTTAAAATATTTTCGAGTATTAAAAAAATATATTTATACAAGCGTTTTATTTTATTTTTTAATTATCAACATGTAATACAAATTTAGAAGAATTATTTTTCAAATTGTATACTCGAACCCGGATTTGTGTACGGGTTTGGTTGCGAACTGTGGCTCAAGGCCGGGCTCTCCGAACGTAAAAATAACGGTCATATGGACACTGACAGTAAACTAACGTATTGTAGCGTAACGTGATTCAGTTACCCGGTTAGACCATTAGTGTACCGCACTTTATCGCTATGATACTAGTTAGGTAAAGCTGGAAGTACCACTTTGCCCAATGAACGTCAGACCTATGCCATAATTGAGGGCTTATTTAGGGCTCATTTAATACCCAAAAGCGAAAATTTTGGCTCTGCATTTTATCAAAATAATGCACGGTACTGCCAGGTTTTCGTAAAGCTAGCAGTACCATGTTAGAAATATTCGTGATATCAAATTTTTTCTTTCACAGGCACTGAGGGCTCGTCGAAGGCTCTTGCATGACCCGTGGCGAAATTTCTAGAAAACAACCCCTATGATAAAAAACTAACCTAAAATATCAATACGCAATAATCTGAAAATTGAGTACAAAAGAATTGAAGGTTCATTTTAGGCTCTTCAACACCCCCAAAATCAATTTTCCAAAACCCATCCCTTCATGTTAAAAAACTACCCATTACTTAAAACTGCTGATTAAGTGAACTGAATATACACTAATAAAAAAACTGAGATCATCAGAATTGAAGGCTCATTGAAGGCTCTGACATGACCCATGGCGCAAATGGTCAAAAACAACCCTTATCATGAATAAACTAACCTAACCATTAAATATGCTCTAATCTGAAAATTGAGCACAAAATAATTTAAGACTCACTTCAGGCTCTATAATGCCCCCAAATTCAATTTTCCAAAAACATCTCTTAAAATTAAAAAACTACCCTCTACTTAAAAATGTTGCTAAAGTGCACTGAAGAGACACTCATCATAAACCTTAGTTCATCAGAATTGAAAGCTCACTTGAAGGCTCTTGCATGACCCATGGCGCATTTTTTCGGAGACAACCCCTATCATAAAAAAACTATCCTAAAAGTTAAATATGCTCTAATATAAAAATTGAGCATACCAGAATTGAAGGCTAATTTTAGGCTCTCCAAGGGCCCTTTAATCAATTTTCAAAAATCATCCCTTGAAGTTAAAAACTACCCATTACTTGAAAGTACTGATAAAGTGCACTGAATATACACTAGTCATAGAACTGAGTACATCAGAATTGAAGGCTCATTAAAGGCTCTTGCCTTACGGATGGCGACATTTTTCAAAAAAAAACATCTATCATAAATAAACTACCCTAAATATTAAATACGCTCTAATCTGAAAATCGAGAAAACCAGATTTAAAGGCTGATTTTAGGCTCACAAACGCTCACAAATTCAAATTTCCAAAACCATCCCTTGATGCTAAAAAACTACCCCTTAAAAGTGCTGATAAAGTGCACTGAATATGCACTAATCATAAAACTGAGTACATCGGCATTGAAAGCTCATTGAAGGCTCTTGTACTACCCTTGGCGCAATTATCAAAAACAACCCCTATAATAAATAAACTACTCTAAATATTAAATATGCTCTAATCTGAGAATTGATCACACCAGAACTGAAGGCTCATTTTATGCTCTCCTAAACCCCTTAAATAAATTTTTCAAAACCAATCCTTGATGTTAACAACTACCGCTCGAAAGTGCCGATAAAGTGCACTGAATATACACTAATCATAAAACTAAGTACGTCAGAATAGAAGGCTCATTTAAGGCCCTTGTATTAGCAATTGCGCAATTTTTTAAAAACAACCACTAGAATAAATAAACTACCCTAAAAATTAAATATGCTCTGAACTGAAAATTGACCACACCAGAATTGAAGGGTCATTTTAAACTCTCCAATGCCGACAATTTCAATTTTCGAAAAACATACCTTGATGTTAAAAAACAACACTTTACATAAAAGTAGTGATAATGTGCCCTGAATATACACTAGTCATAAAACTGAGTACATCAGAATTTAAGGCTTATTTTCTGCTCTCCTAAGCCCCTTAAATCAATTTTTACAAACCATCCCTTGAAGTTAAAAAAAATCCGCTACTTAAAAGTGCTGATAAAGTGCACTGAATTTACACTAATCACAAAAATGAGAACATCAGAATTGAAGGCTCATTGAAGGCTCTTGCCTGACTAATGTCGATATTTTTCAAAAATAACCCCTATCACAAATAAACTACCCTAAATATAGAATATGCTCTAATCTGAAAATCGAGCAAACCTAAATTGAAGGCTAATCTTAGGCTCTTCAACGCCACCCAATCAATTTACCAAAACCATCCCTTGATGTTAAAAAACTACCCCTCACATAAAAGTGCCGATAAAATGCACTGAATATACACTAATCATAAAAATGAGTTCATCAGAATTAAAGGCTTATTGAAGGCTCTTGTATTACTCATGGTTTAATTTTTCAAAAAACAACCCCTGTTATAAATAAACTACCCTGAAAATTAAACACGCTCTAATCTGAAAATTTACCCGACCAGAATTAAAGGCTTATTTTAGTTCCTCCAACGCCCCTAAATTCGATTTTAGGCTCTCAAACGCCCCAAAATTAAATTTTCCAAAACCATCCCTTGAGGTTAAAAAGCTACCTCTTACTTAAATGTGCCGATAAAGTGCACTGTATTTAAAATAATCATAAAAACTGAGTACATCAGAATAGAAGGTTCATTGAAGGTTCTTGTCTAAACCATGGCGATATTTTTCAAAAACAACCCCTATCATAAATGAATTACCCAAAAATCGAATATACTCTAATCTAAAAATCGAGCAGACCAGAAATGAAGGCACATTTTAGGCTCTCGAACGTCCACAAATTCAATTTTCCCTTGAAGTTGAAATACTACCCCCTACATAAAAGTGCTGATAAATTGCACTGAATATAAACAAGTCATAAAACTGAGTACATAAGAATTGAAGGCTCATTGAAGGCTCTTGTATTACCCATTGCGCAATTTTTCAAAGCAACCCCTATAATAAATAAACTACCCTGAATATTAAATATGCTCGGATCTGAAAATTGAGCACACCAGAATTGAAGGCTCATTTTAGGCTCAGAAACGCCCCTCAAAACAATTTTCCAAAACCATCCCTTGAAGTTAAAAAACGACTCCTTACTTAAAAATGCTAATAAAGTGCACTGAATATATCCTAATCATAAATCTGAGTATATCAGAATTGAAGGCTCATGGAAGGCTCTTGCATGACCCATGGCGATATTTTCCTAAAACAACCCCTATCATAAATAAACTACCCTAAATTTTGAATATGCTCTTATCTGAAAATCGAGCAAACCTGAATTGAAGGCTCATTGAAGGCTTTTGTATTACCCCTTGCGCAATTTTTCAAAAACAACCCCTATAATAAATATACAACCCTAAAAATTAAATATGCTCTGATCTGTAAATTTACCACATCCGAATTTAAAGCTCATTTTAGGCTCTCCAACGCCCCAAAATTTTATTTTCCAGAACCATCCCTTGATGCTAAAACACTACTATTCACATAAAAGTGCTGATAAAGTTCACTGAATATACACAAGTCATAAAGCTGAGTATATAAGATTTGAAGGTTCATTCAAGGCTCTTGTATTACCCATTGCGCAATTTTTCAAAAGCAACCCCTATAATAAATAAACTACCCTAAAAATTAAATTTTCTCTAATCTGAAAATTGAGCATACCAGGATTTGAGGAACGTTTTAGGATCTTAAACGCCCTTTACACCAATTTTCCGAAACTATATCTTTATGTTAGAAAACTACTCCTTGCTTAGAAGTGCTGAAAAAGTGCACTGAATATGCACTAATCATAAAACTGAGTACATCAGAATTGAAGGCTCATTGAAAGCTCTTGCATGATCCATGGCTCAATTGTTCAAAAACAACCTCTATCATAAATAAAATACTTTAAATATTAAATATGCTCTAATCTGAAAATTGAGCACACCAGAATTGAAGGCTCTTTTTAGGCTCTCCAACGCCCCCAAATTAAATTTTCCGAAACCATCCTGTGAGGTTAAAAATCTTCCCCTTACTTAAAAGTGCTGGCTGTACCATTGATTGCCTGAATAAAAACTACGTAGGAAGCAACTTAAAAACCCAATATTTACATTATTATAATTATAGTATACATGAAAGTAATTATAGTACGTAATGCAGCTAAGTAACAGTTTATGTAACCCTTCGTATAACACTTTCTTTGATATAAATTTTCTTTGTGCGAAATACTTTAAATGTTATGTAACACATAATTGAACTTAGGGAACGCATTGTAAAATTCTTATGTTAGAATAAAAAGGTTTACATAATACAATTGAACTTTAGTATAATAAGTATCTGACAACCTAAAAAAACTAAGGTCAAAGATTAAAAACAGGGTTTTTCTGAAAGTCTTTGAATGCTCAATGTTTCCGATATTGTCCAACGTTTTTTAAACAACACAATTTTATTATTCATTCAACGCAGATTTGTGTACGTTTTAAGACGGTATAATTATAACAAAATTTAGCTTCATTCCAAATATATGGACCCCCATTTCAAAATTTTGAAAGATATCACTTGTATCTAAACTTTTGATCGAAATTGTACTTTTAATAAGATTTTGGGTCCACAGAGGTTCAATCCGATTATATATTAATAACTGTGGAACAAGCTTGAAAGTTTCCTGAATTTTTTCTTCATCTTCTGAATGCAAATCGTCATACTGGAACCACAGTTTTTGTCGCGAACTCAGCGCTACGTAATGACCTGAAAATCCACTGAAGACAATAAAACGGACGATCCCAATAAGTTTATATGTATATTCGGATCTTACAGGATCAGGAATACTTTTCTGTATGTCTGCTATTGTTATTTCAGTCATATCTGTATTATGGGCGACTTCGATAAAGAGCAAAGAAGCTGAAAATTACGAAAGTATTTTATTTATTATAAAACATTATTTATTTTCTGTAACATCGTTTGTATTTAAAGGAGAAATAATTAGAGTTTCCTCAAAATTATTTTCCTTTAAAACTTTTTCGCGTATGTGTATAGATCTTTAAGTCTATTATCAGTAAACCCAATTGGGTTTCACTGCGAAATATTAATGCGAATGATAAATAAAAAGTTCAAATCAAATATACCTAAGGAAAATGGCCTTCGCCTAACTCTACATATTTGCTTTAATTCCAAAAGGAAGGATTATTTTTCATTTATAAAAAATATTAACATACCGCTTCTTGTGTAGGCACTTTTTATGATTTCCGAACATCCGGGAGAATCGCACATCTTCTCTTTTACTTTAAACAACCTTTTGTACAGCCCTTTACTGCACACTACGTCAGGGGTAAAAATAAAGAAATTTGTTTGAATGTCAATGTTGGAAACAGCATCCTCAATATTTTAGCTCGCTTTCGATGTGCCCCGTTCGTAATTTGTAATTTTTGTAGAACAGTTTTTACGAGATCGAACGAAGGAATGTTCTGCATCTGTAATACTAAATTTTCAATCTGAGGGTTGTCACAAGCTGCAACCAAGAAAATTTGAAGGAGGGAATAATAGTCACACGTGTTACGCAATGAAAAGCGTACCTTTC
>NC_046662.1:140833127-140837907 GCF_010883055.1 Belonocnema kinseyi
TTCCATTTGGAAATACTGGAATCCTTGCCAGTTTATCGGTAAATAAAGCGTCAAAACTGTTTATGATTTTATCTAGATATTTTGCATTTTTGCCTGTCCCAGTTCTGGAATTCAATCAGGATCTCTTGTTTCTTTTCGTATTTACTGGTCAGTCCTCCCCAATCTTCTATTGACCTTCCTTCTACAATAACAGCAAGGTTGTGATGTACAAGACATTTTTGACCAATTCTGCTTGCTAAAGTGAGAGTATGTCATGAACAGATATCACAGGGTTTCAAGGTATCGCTAGGACCTGAACATAAAATTATTTGATGCAATTAATATCTAATAACTTAATGTTAAGATTATAAAATTTTTGATGAATTTGAATAGATTCTTGTAATAAAAACTGCATTGTCTAGTATTTTTGAAATAAAAATGTAAAATATTTCAAATAATAATTTCTAGTTCAAAAAAATGTTACCATACTCCTGATTTGTAGATTCATGATTTTCAATAAAGTTGTTCGTGTCTTTCAGTTCATTATCTTTTGAGGTATTTTCTCCGATATCGATCACCAGTTGAATCTCCTCCTCCTAATCGACCTTTTTTCCTTTGGTTGGATGCTTTGCTTTATCTTTATTTTCAGGGAATTCATCGTTTTCGATACTTTTTGCGATGAAAAGGTTTGTTTGTCCCTTAAGGTAATCTTTGACGTAGCAGTTGACAAGTTTATCCGGACTCATGTGATTTCTTTTATCATGTAAAAATGTGCGCTTTACATTTTTAAATTCACATTACACTGCAGAACTTGTGGCGGGAAGTTTTCTGTAATTATATTTATCGCGACATATATTCGACCATAGTTTGATCATATTCATGTGTTTTAGTAGCTTTTCCGTTAATGAAGGCAACACATACCCACTTTCATATTCTCCTTCTTCATCATTTGCCTTTGCACCTTCATACAAAGCTTGCACTTTTACGTGAAATGATGAAGCGTCCGTGTTTTCGAAAGAGATTTCGTCTTCGAGGACACTGGAATCTTCTTCTGGCTTCAGAAAAGCTCTGTCCTCTATCAATTTTTCCTCTTCAGTATCAAAAATGGTCGGATTCAACAGGCTAATTATGAATTCCTTTTCTTGATCGCATTGCGAGTCTGTTCCCGTTCCTTTAATTCGCTCATCACTCTCTGAACATGAAATTATGAAAAGTGAGTTCAAAATACGCAATGCACTGTCTTCACCACGTGCTTGGATTAGCTGTCCGATCGCCGCTTTATGGAAATTTCGAACTCTTCTAGATTTTCCTGATTTGGCTAAAAAATCAGCATAAAATTTTAAAACATGGGCGGTGTCAATGCGAATGTATCATGGCGGAAGTCCCTTTTTATTTGATTTTATATAGGCACCGATGGTGAAATTAGGCTTAAATGCTCTAACACAAGCCGTCAGCAGAGCCAATGACAAATACAAGGTTACCTTTTCTGGATGAGGGACACCTGCGATATTAACCCAGGTGATCAGCAACGTGGTTAGAGCAGCACCTGTATGTTCTCCTGAAAGAATCTGAAAAACAAAAATTTGTCCAGCGTCAGTGCAAAGGACGCCTAAGTACAAGAAAATTGGTACCATGGTGGATCCATCAAGTAACACTATAGGCTTCGCGACCTGTCCACTAGTATCAAGTTCCAGACTTACATGTCCATTCTCTGCTACTTTGAATTAAGCATGAGTTTGGGATGTGGTCCAAAAGATAACATAAAATGGACTGAGTCCAATGTCATGAATTATATTTGCCATGTATGTCTGCTTCATTTTTTCCAATGCAAGCCGTGGGTCGGGATGGAGATGCTGTTTCTTACGGTATGTGCAAACTGCGTTCTTCAATACCTCTAATTTTCGTATCGTTGGAGGCTCTGGATCACCTGCCTTCATACGTTTGCCAGCTTCTTCAGCGCGGTAAGTCAACGGGTGTTCAATGCACAGTCTCTTGGCCAGTTTTTGGCAAATTGGAACCCGTAGGTAACGCTGACCGCATTTCCCAGTGCCACTTTTAACTGTGCACTCAAATTCTGTTTCTTTTTCAAATGTTGAATTGTCGATGACACAGTATAGAGAGCTTCCGCATCTGCAGTCTGCTACAAAAAGCATTTAACTAGCTAAATTAAGAATACAATTTGTATTTTTCATTTTAAGTATGGATTTTTTTCGCATTGTGCTTCTATGAGTTGTGCAAATTTTAGACTCCTTTCGTTCTCAGTACAAGAGATTCTACCAGAGCACGTTCCCGATACTGATAGGCTCTTTTGTGCCGGGAATGAAACAATATCCACAGTATATGCTTGGATGAATACATTATTACTGTCTTAAAATCATATGTAAAACTGTTTCGTTTAAACGATCATGTTCCTTAATTTGGCTGAAAACCCAATGTGAATTAAGCGTTTCGCTTGACACAATATAAAAAAATCACAGGATACAAAAACATTTTGATTCTTGAACCTTCTTTACTTATTTGAAGCCAAAGAATTCACGACTCATTTATTTTTCACGCAAACAGTAAATCACAAAAATTCCAATGAGAATGGGAAAAAGTTCATACGACCCGATTTGAAAAAATGCTGAATATTTTGTTCAATTCCATCTTTCTACTTTTATCGAATAAGAATGTCCCTAGGCCTATTTAATATTTTACTGACTGAAATAAATACTAATTGTCAACAATAATTTCATAATTTAGACTAAGATAAAATAATTTATTCGTATTAGACAAATGAGACAATATAGTTTATTAAACTGGACATCCCGAAAATGAAAGTTGTCTGGTCATGCCTTTTTTAAATTTCGACAATTATTATGTCTACATTCTCTTCAGAGAAGGTATTAGATTTGGGTAAAATTTGACCTGCCCCCCCCCTCCGTTTTTGTCAAATGTCCACGTTTTCAGACCCCCTGAATCCAAAAAATAGGTTTTTACGAATGTGTCTGCCTGTCGGTTAGTCTGTGTCAATGTATGCCTGTCTGTCAATTAGCACGATAACATTTGAAAAAATCATTCTGTCAGATTGGCCTCTGGTACACTCTTTTAGTGTCCTAAACTGAAGGCCAAGTTCCTTACCCAGTTATTTTGAATATCAAATTTAAAAAATTAGCGCATTTTAAATATTTTTGAGACCACTTTTTTCAAAATTTTCTGTACGGATTTTTATAGTATTCAAAAAGTTGAACAATGTATCCTTATGAATTTTTTCATAAAAACAAAAATGGGAATAACATAAAATTTCAGAGATAAACTCGAGTACGAAGCTTTTAGTTTTGAAAAGTCTATGTACAAAGATCGAACGCGTAGCGCGAGGTAAATACATTTTCGAGCGCGAAGCGCGAGAACCAACAGTCTCGCACCCTAGGCGTTTATTCCTATAAGATCCCCAATGTTCAGAATTGAATTGAGTCTTTTTTTTAAACACTTGTAACTTGTTTGTCTGATGCGTCAAGCAAAATTTCACCCATAATATTTTCTATCGATTTTTTGTATCATTCTTTAGAAGTTCTTAACAATTTTTGGAAAGAATTTTCATCCTTACTTTTGAAAATAAAAAATTAATTTAACTTTTATCAAATTCGGACACGTTCAATTTTTTGAAAAAAGTTTTGAAAGAAAGATGCGGTGCGATAATTTCTTTAAATAGACTAAATTTTATCTTCATTTAAGATTTGTTTTTAGTTTAAAAACCAACACTGGCAAGAGAATGTTTAAAAGCTAAGTGAAACGCTAAAATCTATTTGCAATTTAAAAATGAAGTAAGAGGTACAAACAAAGAACTCAGTTTGAAAATGAAAGGTCTAAATCACGTAATTATATTAAAGAAGGTGAGAATTTTAACTATTGCGAAAAACAGACTTTGATAATTTTGGAATGTTTTTGGGCTGTGTTTAGGCGGTATTGCAGATTTTTGGCTCCACTATTTTTTTTGACGATTCAAAGGATTTATCTGGGTGAGCATGAAAAATCGACCCCTGCACGTACTCACTTGAAGTTCCTGTCATAGATTTTTCTCATAAATGGCTTGACCGACTTTTATAAAAAAAATATATACTGGAGACTCTAATGGGACTACAACCAAAAAAATAAAAAAAATTTATTGAAACAAATCAGAGGTACAAACAAAACTTTGAATTGAAATTTTTTCAGTTTACGTTAAGGAGTGGCCACATTTATATTTTTATTAACATTCCTTAGAATATCCTTCAAAAATTAGATGCTCGTTGAATGTTTTGAAGAGGCTGAACTATGTGAATAAAATTGCGTGTGCAATGTTGCATCTTTAGGGTGCACTGCTTCGAAGAAGATCATCACGTAGTTTGTTTAAAAAAATGTTCGTTTGTTTGATTTGAAATTTTTCGACGCAGGGTTGGCGTTTAGAAATTTTGTTGCTAGTTGTTTTTTGGACATTTTCTATTTGGTAAATTCTAGAATTCAAAATAAGCCCGAATTTCCAATGCACTTTGTTTTTTCCTGATTTGAGGTTTTACGAAGGGGCGTGAGGAGGGGGAAATGTACATATAAGGTGCAGCTTTCAGAATTTTCTGTTGTGCATTTGAGAATCGGAAATAAGTCTAAAATTCTGGTGCACTTTATTTTTACCAAGTTAGCGTTTTTACATAAGGGGTGGCTTTATTGTACTTGATGGTGGTTTTTGGAAATTACCAGGTGTATACATATGAAACCGGTATTTTTTCAAGAAAAAAACACATTTATTTCAAGAGAATGATAACAAATATTTTATTCAAAGTATGCG
>NC_046662.1:140838007-140848013 GCF_010883055.1 Belonocnema kinseyi
CGCCAATTAGCACAAATGGTAAGTTCCGACAGTGCCTACAAGTGTGCCTACTGGCCGCTAGATGGCAATACCGGTTTCATATGTATACACCTGGTAGTTGTGGGTGTGTTTGAGAGCCCAACAAAATGTAACATTTTTGCGGCTTTGATTTTTAATTTTTAAAATTTTTTCTAAAGTGGAGGTATTGGTTTAACTTAAGCCAGTACCACCATTCGAAATTTAAATGTTTAGAAAAAGCAGCAGAGCAAAAAATAGGCAGCACAAGCCAAAAATAGCCAAAAACGCCAAACAGTTGATATCAAGAAATTTTGGAATTTGATGGACCTAAATCTGAACAATCTTGTACCAAGTACGTTAATTAGGTATGTGCGTTTCTCCACGCAGCACATAATTTAAGCATCGACATTAAAAAAAAATTTCACGTTATGGAATTAAATGCATACTTCACGGATGATTATTTCATGTACTTCAAAAATGCACAGTTTAGCATGTGATAAAGAACTGGAATTTCAGAATTATGAGCTTATTTGCAGGTAGTTAAATTTATTAAATTTAAATCTATAAAACCTAATGTATTAACAATTCTTAAGCGAATTCTTTTCGAAAATGACTAATTTTTATTGTAAAGTTACTATAGTTAAAAATATGTTATCAAAAATAATTATATTATTTAATACTACATGAATTTTATGGCTTGACATCTTATGGCAGAAAATATAACAATTATCATTCTGTGATTTATATGGTCTCACTATTCAAATAATTTTTATTTTATCATCTATTACGTTTAGACAGTTCAAACCTAAATTTAAAAAAAAACAACAATTCTTTGTTTAAAAGGATAAAACGCTTTTGATTTTTTTAAAAACACATGTCAAATAATGCCGTAGGAGTGACAGAGATGGTAATAAAGCACTCTTAGTGCCGCATTGTGCCTTTGAATGTAGGTCGTTCCCGCGTGTGTTGAACCACTAGATAGTATGTGAGCTAAATGCTCGGGGTGTACATGGCACGCCCTGCAGCTATCATCGGGAATGTCTTTGCTCAAAATGTGGCGACGGTATTCTAAGGTGGAAATGACACCGTCTTGGCATGCAAAAATGTAACCCTCTGTACCAGACTTTAACCCGGGCGATTTAAGGAAAGCAAACGTTAGCTCACAAGACATTGACTGATCCTTCATATTTCTGTGGAAGATACCGTGCATCCTCTTATCGAGAAGCTGTTCACGAAAGTTTTTCTCTTGTGCTTTCTCAATCCGGGCTTTCAGGAGTGAGTACTCGAGATAGATTAGATTTGATGCATTTTGCTCACCCCTAATACTGAAGTCAAGTCCGACTGTTTCACCAGCCTCCTCCGCTGCTTTGTATAGAAATGCTCCATTGCCCACTTCTTCGTGATTCCTGACATTTTAAGAAGAGGGTCTCTTCCATTTGCAACTCTATGTGCTGTACCCAGAATAATCCTGTTGTGAAGACATTCAAGACTCAATATTCCGCGACCCCCTTGACGGCGTGAGATGTACAGTCGCGGAACGGAAGACTTAAGATGCATGCTTTTGTTCATGTGCATAACCTGTCTTGTCCCGATATCAAGAGATCTGTGCTCGTTCTTCGTCCATGGAACTACTTTAAATGAATAGAGTAGTACCGGGACGGCAAGCATGTTCGTTGCAGATACTTTGTTCCTCGACGACAGTTCGGAAGACCAAATCTGTCGGATGAGACGTTTGTATCTGCTTCGGACAATATCCTTTATAGATGTCACATCCTGAATGCGGCTCTGTGGCACGCCCAGGTATGTATAAGTCTCCCCAGCGCAAAAATGTCGTATGGCGCTTCTATCAACGAGCTCAGGATCTTCAGGGATGCCATTAAGTTTTCCTCGCTTCAAATAAACCTTGGCGCATTTGTCTAACCCAAATTCTATTCCAATTTCCATAGTACATCGTTCGACAATCCCCCGGGCTAGATGAAGTTGCTCTCTGTTTTTAGCATAGATCTTAAGATCGTCCTTGTAAAATACATGAGTGACCTTGTACTTTCGATCTGCAGGTTTGCCGCACAAGTACCCGTCGGAATGGCGCAGTGCTAGAGATAGTGGCAATAATGTAAGGCAAAAGAGGAGTTGGCTCATGGTGTCGCCCTGAAAGACACCTCTCTGAAACGTGACCTTGTTAGTTGTCACACGATTTTTGCCAGATGAGATAGTAAATCTGGGTTTCCAAAGCGGCATCAATCTCTCTATGCACCCAACTATTTGCGGATGAACCTTTAAGATTTCCAAAAGACAGATGATAAGTCTATGGGATGTAAAATCGAAGGCTTTCCGATTATCAATCCAGGCCATCAATAGGTCACGCTTTTAGGATGCTGCATCTTTGCAGACACATCTATCGATGAGCAGGTTCTCCCAACATCCGGCTAGGCCTTTCTTTGAGCCTCGTTGTTCATACATTTCTTGCCACACAGGTTCAATTGTCCGAACAATCCTATCATTTAGGATGGCTGTGAATATCTTATAAAGCTTGTTCAGACAAGTTATTGGCCTGTAATTCTTTGGGTCAGCTAAGTTGCCTATTTTCGGCAGGAGTATTGTGCGCCCTTCCACCAACCATTCTGGAATCGGCTCTTCCGACTTTAAATATGAGGTGAAAATACGGGCCAAATGCTGACGGGTTGAAGAAAACTTCTTCCACCAGAAGGTTTTGATACAATCTGGTCCCGGTGCGGAATAGTTCTTCATCCCTCTTAATACTTTTTTCACCTCCTCGGTAGTGATGGGTGGGCATTCTTTATCAGGTGTTTCGAGTGCAACACATAACTCCTTGAAGCTATTTATATTTTCTGAGTCTTCGTCCAGTCTATGCTGAACTTCGTAGACTTCTCTCCAAAATACTTCGACCTCCTCTGGTTTGAGTGGGTGTTCGACAGTAACTGGAGGGTCTTGGAAGAGTCGAGATGGGTCAGAGAGAAACTGTTGATTTTCTCTGACCCACCTCTCCCTCCGCTCTAGACTTCTCTTAGCGTCAGATAGTATCCGTATTCTCTCAACCATATGCTGCCGGATGGTCAGCAGCTTTGACTTGTTAAGTGTATGATAATGGGCCCGGAGTTCGCGCGCGAACTTTCGAACCTTGGCGGTAAAATTCCTGCCAGATGTGATGTTGTCAATCACACATTGCATGCGAGAAGCGTTCTGTCTTGGCCAGCCTATCTTTACGGCAAGTTGATGCATTCGTCTTTTGTTCTTATGATCAGCCGTTGGTTTTGTTTTACGGTTCGCATCGGCCAAAGCTCTCGCTGCATTTCAGCCAGATCTTTAGGTTAGAGAGAAACCTTGGTGTTGATGTTTCTCCGGGTCGTAAAGCATCGCTCCTCATCTATTGGATGCCTGCCCGCGGTTGGTCTTAGTGTCGCCTCTCTTTCTTTGTTGCCGGCTTGTTCTAGCTGTGGTAGAGTAGGCGTTCCGCTTACATAGCCCCTTTTACGGAGTAGTTCAGCATGGTTTCGCAGACGTTGCTGCGAAAAGTGCGATAGCTCAGGGTGTTTCTCGCACCACAGAGCATGCAGCCGTGCCATGTAACCCCGTTCACGGGCCACACTCGCATCGTAGCAGTCTAGCATGTCGTGATTCAGTTGCTCCGTCCAACCCAAAGGTCACGAGATCCCGCCGATCCATCGCATTGAATCCATTTTCATTGGCTCCTCCAGCTCTAGATTGGTCGGCATGGTTGGCCGACTCATTGTCGGGAGCCCTGCGCGTTCTGTTGTTTTGAATCGCAATTACTACAACTATGTTCGGTGTTGTCATTGTTGTTCCCACGAGAAGCTAGGGAAAGGGGTTCGTCCATCCTTGTAGAGCCCCGCATGCAAGGATAAGACCCCCGGGCCAGAGTCACCGTTCTAGACACCTCACCCAGGTGCCATTCAGCTTTCGGCAAGGTTTTCACACTGCGCTTGGGGGTTAATTCCTTCGGGACCACCCCTGGTTTAAAAACTACGTAAAAATTCTTTACATTACAAAATAAAAGTGATGTGCGGTATAAGAAACCTAATTTACAACGGAAAATACATCTTTGGTATTATTTTATAAAATAATTATTTTTTATATCTGCAAAAAATCTTTACATATTCAAATTAGCATTTTACATACAGTCTTCAAGTAATTACAGAAATATTTGTTAAGAATAATTTATTATGTATAAGCCACAATTAAAGAAAAATGTAATTTTAATACTCAGGACCCGACAAACTACGCTTTACCTAAGATGAGTGATGGATATAAAAGTGTTTATTGGGTCGTCAAGCATATACATATGAAACACCCAATAACCACCTTTACACATATACAAAACATTTTTGGTTTAAAAAGTACGTAAAAATTCTTTACATAACAAAATAAAAGTGATGTAACGTATAAGCAACACTGTAAAAATTTTCGGGAATTTTCCCTATCATTTTGTAGGAAAAATTTTCCGAATTTTGTAGGGAAAACATTTTTTTCGAAAAAATAGGTTATTTTCCCTAATTTTCAGGAAAATCTCGGAATGAACAGGGAATTTCCCCGCAAAATCAGGAATAATTCGGAAATGTTGAGAAATTTACAAAGCCATAAGAAAATAGGAAATTTTTCTTATTCTTTTGGGAAATTTCCATTTACTTTCATGGGGAATATTTCTTAATATTGTTATACTTTTAAATTAAATACTTTTTCTAAAAGATTATATAGCCGACTACATTAACCATTGTAGCACTGCATCTCTCTTGCACTCTCTCTCTCTTTCTCTTTCTCTCTCTCTCTCTCTGTTTCTCTAGTATATATATAGTAGATATACATAGCAACAGGCTTCCGATATACCTGAAGGGTTTTCAAACCTTAAGTTCAGGGTGAAAATGAGTCGCGGTATGAATGATTAAAAATTTTCCAGGATACTGATAGACAATTGAAACTGAAATCTGTATCCTTCAGGTCAGTTACCTTCGACCCTTTCGACAGAACAGTTCTCCGTTTTTAAGTGAGTTGTGAGTGAAGTGTTTTGAAGGAGCCTTGAGTTTTGGAGTTTATAACGTCCGTCAGTAAAAGCACAAATTAAAAACCTGCACCAGAATTTCAAGTTAAGTGTATTAATGAATTTTTTTAAATAAATTTTTATGTCTGTTTTCGACAAGTTTCCATTTTCCAGCTCGTTCAAGGAACATTTAAAATACTGCATTTTCTTTACATTCCCATTGAAAATATGCAGCTGACGCAACCGAAATTATTTTCGCAGCTTTACGAGAAGGCCCGGTGATACGTACATTGTCTTCACTAATTATTTTTTACCTTAAGTCCGCAGGGCCGCTACTTATTATATTTTGTTTTAAAGTGTGAGGTTGACCCTTTAGAACTACCTTAGGACCGAAAAAATTCAAGATTGACCAATTATACTTCAAACATTATTTTTGTTGCTGGATGCTTTTAAAAATCAATTCTCTTCAGGGAAATAAAACAAGAAGAAAAAGGAAATATGAGAGAGCTGAAGAAACTACGCCTGTCGTGACACACATGGAAAAAATAGTTAAATTTCAACTATTTGCCTAAACATTTTTCTGAAACATTTACTTGATTAATTTATTGTTATTATTGTAAATATACTTGACTAAAATATAATAATGTGAGAAAACAATCTATAATAATTTAAAAAAAAACACAAAACACACGGCCCAAAACACACAGTCCCGAAGCTTCCGAAATTTTCCCTAAAAATTTTAGGAAAAATTCCCAAAAATTTGGGAAAATTCCCGAAAGTTTTCCGAAATTTGGTATTATTGTATAAAATAATGATTTTTTATATCTGCAAAAAACTTTACATATTAAAATTAGCACTTTACATAGAGTTTTCAAGTAATTACAGAAATATTTGTTAAGTCTAATTTATTATGAATAAGCCACAATTAAAGGAAAATGTAATCTGAATACTTTAGATCCGCTAAACTTTCTGTTACCTAAGATGAGTGATGGATATAAAGTCTTTATTGAGTCGACAAGCATATACATATGAAAGACCCAATAACCACCTTTACATGTATACAAAACATTTTTGGTTTAAAAAGTACGTAAAAATTCTTATCGTAACAAAATAAAAGTGATGTAAGGTATAAGAAAGCTAATTTACAACGGTAAATATATCCTTGGTATTATTGTATTAAATAATGATTTTTTATATCTGCAAAAAAACTTTACATATTAAAATGAGCACTTTACATAGAGTTTTCAAGTAATTACAGAAATATTCGTTAAGTCTAATTTATTATGTATAAGCCACAATCAGAGAAAAATGTTCTTTTAATACTTAGGACCCGATAAACTACGCTTTACCTATGATAAGTGATGGATGTGAAGGTGTTTATTGGGTCGACAATTATATACATATGAAAGACCCAATAACCACCTTTACATATATACAAAACATTTTTGGTTTAAAAATTACTTTAAAATTCTTTACAGAACAAAATAAAAGTGATGTAACGTATAAGCAAGACTGAAAAAATTTCGGGAATTTTCCCTATCATTTTGTAAGGAAAACTTCATTTAGCTAAGTTTTTATGAGAAATAAGTAACCTATTATTTTTTGAAACATTTTCTACAAATTAAGAACTACAGTATTTTGTATTACACTTTGTAATATAATGGTAGTCTCCAATAACTTTGAAACGAAGATATTTTGAAACATTGTTATTTCTTTTTATAGTTCTACGCGTGTAGTAAATCTTATAAAATACGAAGCTAGCCTTTTTCTTAAAGGTAACGAAAAGAGAGCCTGCTCTTCGTCGAACCTATCGTTATAAAACTAGAATTAGATACGTCAGGGTGTTTAGCAGGTCGTCCGTCGATGGCAGATTTTTATGAAGAAAAACACTATTTCCGCATAATGCGAATCGTTATTAGCTTCGTGGACTATCGCATGACATTACTTGACCTTGGAAAATATCAATTTGGATTTCCTGAACGTCAGTTGATTCATGGTTTCTATGAACAACGATCAGCCGATTTGTCTCGCCCATTTGAGAATATAATTATTTTTCAAAATTATATATTCTACGTCGCTCGCAAAAAGTAATATTAGTAATAAAAGGGTCGATTTTTTAAAGCCATAAACTCATTGGCTGTCTCCTAAAATATTTTTATACCCGTTACTCAGTTTTTGTTGTTTGTTATCCATGCGTTCTACGAAGCATATTCTATCTTTTCAATGCTGTTAAGAATTTGGCTAACTTCATTTAGCTAAGTTTTTAGGAGGAATAAGTAACCTATTATTTTTCGAAATATTTCCTACGAATTAAAAACTACAGTATTTTGTATTACAGTTTGTAATGTAATGTAGTCTCCAATAATTTTGAAACGAAGATATTTCGAAAGAATTTTATTTCTTTTTACACTTTTACGTAAGCTTCGACAATATCAATTTAGATGTCCCAAACGTCAACTGATTCGTGGTTTCTATGAACAACGATCAGCCGATTTGTCTCGCCCATTTCATAAGATTATTATTTTTAAAATTATATATTCAAAGTCGCTCGAAAAATGTAATATTAGTCATAGGACCTTCGATTTTTTAAAGCCATAAACTTATTGGCTGTCTTATAAAAATTTTTTAAACCTATTACTCAGATAATTCATGTAGGATGCTATCCATAAGTTCTACGAAGCATAGGCCATCTTTTCGTTTCCGTTAAGAATTTGACTGACTTAATTTAGCTAAGTTTTCAGGAGGAATAAATAACCTATTATTTTTCGAAACATTTCCTACGAATTAAAAGCTACAGTATATTGTATTACAGTTTGTGATGTAATTTAGTCTCCAATAACTTTCGAACGAAGAAATTTTGAAAGATTATTATTTCTTTTAAAACTTCTACGCGTTTACTAAATTTCATAAAATATTAAGCTAGGCTTATTCTTAAAAGTAATGAAAAGACAGCCTATTCTTCGTCGGGGCCATTATTATAAAGCTGGAATTAGATACGTAAGGGTGTTTAGCAAGTCGCCCGTCGCTGGCAGATTTTGATGATGAAAAACGCTATATTCCCTTAATACGAATTGTTAGCAGCTTCTTGTACTATCGCATGATATTTCTTGACATTGGAGAGTATCCATTTGGATTTCCCAAACGTCAACTGATTCGTGGTTTCTATGAACAACGATCGACCGATTTGTTCCGCGCATTTAATAATATAATTATTTTTTAAACTATATATTCAAGATCGATCGCAAAATGGAATTTTACTAATAGGCCTTTCAATTTCTTAAAGCCATGAACTTATTGGCTGTCTTCTCAAATGTTTTATTTCTCCCGGTAAGAAGCCTTGCACTTAAAGTATTAGAAGATTTGAATCCCTAAGAATGCCGTTTCTGTCCTTGGTTTTTCAATTCGCATTAGGCGACGAAAATTATAAGATTTTAATCCCTTTTAAAGCCGATCGAAGCTGTCAAACGTAACCTCGAATTTTAACCACAATTTTCGTTTGAAGCATTGAAACGCACTCTGAAAGCATGAAATTTGCCAAATCTAGTAGGATCGTATGTAAGAATACATTTCTTTGTCGTCAAATGTTCGCTTCGTTCAAATATTGTCAATTGAAAAAATATAAAATCATGATAAAAAATTGAAAAAATTATTTTTCGCCAGAACCTTCTGTGTGGAAATTTATCCTGACATCGCAAAATGATTGACGCTATGTTTTAAAAAGCTTTTTTCCTGATTATTACTCGAAAGCAGTAAATAAATGCAGCAAAATTTGCTAAGTTAAATGGGATTAAAGTTAGTCTAATTCTTGGTTGCTTTGTGGTATTCAGAAAAATATTGTCAGCGCTAAGTACAGAAAGGGATTCAATTTGAGAGCTAACTTCAACTACCGTAGATATTCAAAATGGAAGGACAAAAATGGGATCCAGAAGTATTCAATATTTCTCACGTTACCACTGAATGAATGAAATTTTTCAATACTTTTTAATGCAAGCCTTTTTACCGGGCTATTACTCAATTAGTTTATGTCGGTTGTTATCGATGGGTTCTACGAAGCGTATGCTATCTTTTCGTTGCTGTTAAGCATTTGGCTAACTTCATGTAGCTAAGTTTTCGGGAGGAATAAATAACCTATTATTTTTCGAAACATTACCTACTAATTAAAAAACTACAGTATTTTTTATTACAGTTTGTAATGTAATTTAATCTCCAATAACTTTCAAACGAAGAAATTTTAAAAGATTATTATTTCTTTTAATACTTCTACGCGTTTACAAAATTTCATATAAAATGAAATTAGCCTTATTCTTAACGGTAACGAAAAGATTCCTATGAATACGCGATTTTTCCTCCGTCTAAGAATCCCGCAACGGGAACAGAAAAAGTGCAAATCCTATTCCTCTCAATCGACTTAGTAAAATTCAACGAAAGCATTTATTTGAGCTATTTTTCGATATTAAATCTTTTTATAACTTATAAATTAGAAAAATATTCAAATTTATTTTTATTTATATTTTAAAAATTTATTCAAACGTTTAAAAAAATGGACGCAAGAAATCTACCATTTATTTGACCTATTTTTCAATATTAAATCTTTTTATAACTTATAAATTCGAAAAATATTCAAATTTATTTTTATTTATATTTCAAAAATGATGTATGTCGGAACGACAAATTGAGAACCTCAAGCGTCCAGCAATTTGTTCACATGCCTTTACTTGAAATTTTCCGAGAGGAAATTTCAAGTGAAGGCCTAACGTGACAAATTGAGGATTCTTGAGCTTCAGCGACGAGTTTGCCTACCCCCTTGTAAAGTAATTACTATTGTTTCGGCACATCTGCCGCTGGCCTGTGTAACGGTACATGCACGAAAAGGTCCCCGGCTCATGAAAAAATACGAGCCTGCCGTCGTGTTTTCGTTCCGTACGAAAACTCGGCAGCATGCTTTAATCACGTACGCCAGTGTCTTCTCTTTCCCTCCCACGCGCGTTATCTCCT
>NC_046662.1:140848113-140849926 GCF_010883055.1 Belonocnema kinseyi
TTCAAAACATTTTTAAGGATTTTAAATATTTGAGAATATTTTAAAAGATGTCAAGGAATTTTCAACTGATTTTTATAATTTAAGGGAATTTCAAATAATTAAGCAAATTTTAGATGGTTTACTTAAAAAAATTTTTCATACTTGAGAAATCTTTAAAAAAAAGTCCTAGGTATTTCAAAAGATTTTAAAGGATTTGAAAAATTGTAGAGAATTTAAAAAGATTTCAAGGAATTTTCAATTAATTACAGTAATTTAATATGACATGTTAAGGCATTTGATATATTTTAAGATGTTCTCATAGATTTCAAGTAATTTTCAAATTATTTCAATAATATAGTTGAGCTTTTTAAAGATTTGAAATATGTCAGGGTATGTTTCAAATTTCAAGATATTTTCAAGCGCTTTAACAAATTTCAAAGATTTAAAAATATTTTTAAGGATTTTAAATATTTGAGAATATTTTTTGAAATGTCAAGGAATTGTCAACTGATTTCCATAATTTATGGGAATTTCAAAGAACGAACACAATTTTAAAGGGGTTATTTAAAAAAAATGTAAATACTTTATAAATCTTAAAAAAAATAAGTTGTAGGTGTTTCAAAAGATTGTAAAGTATTTGAAAAATTTTATAGAATTTTAAAAAATCGCAAGGAATTTTCAATTGATTACAGTAATTTAATATGAAATTTTAAGGGATTTGATATATTATATATAATTAATGTTAATATTGTAATTATAAAATATTATAATAATATAAATGAATAGTTGACTAAGTTTTAATAGAAATAGTTAAACTTTCAACTAAGACACTTACTTTTCTGCGACAAAAAAATTTTGAATCAAATACATAACTGAAGACAAAAAATTTTTCAATTGTTTTCAGCATGATAGTAAAATTTTAAATAAAAAAATTAAATTCTCATCCAAGAAGCTAAATTGTATACTAAAAAAAGGCATTTCTAATAAAATGCATGAACCTTGCACAAAAGAAATTTATTTTCCGTGAAGACTAATTTTCTGAAAAAAAAATTAATGTTTAATCATAGTTAAACTTTCGACAAGAAAGAGTAATTTTCTACCAAGAAAGAAGAGTATTCAATAAAATACAAAAAGTTTTAACTAAAAAAGATCACTTTTCATTTAAACATAGAATAGTTAAATTTCTGGTTAAAAAAAATTAATTTTTAACCAAAAAGAAAATAAATTTTCTACAAAATAGTTACATTTTCAGAAAACAAATTTATCCAACTAATTGATGAATCATCAATCAAAAAAAATATGAGAAAATAAACGTTAAAATTCCTTGAAATCGCTCGAAATTATTGAAATTAATTGAAAATTCGTTGGAATGTTTTAAAATATCCTGAAAAAATTTGAATCCTTTAAAACCGCTTAAAATTTTTGAAAGCTCTTGAAAATTCCTTACAAGTTTAAAAATACCTTAAAAGCTTTCAAATCCTTAAAAATCTCATGAATTATTTAAATCGATTGAAAATGCCTTGGAATCTATTAAAATATTCTAAAATATACATCAAATCCTTTAGAATATCATTCTAAATTACTGTGATCAATTGAAAATTCCTTGAAATCTTTTAAAATTCTCCCAAATTTTTCAAATCCTTTAAAACCTTTTGAAACACCTACAACTTATTTTTTTTAAAAAAGATTTCTAAAGTATTTAAAATTTTTTTAAATAACTCTTTTAAAATTAGATTAATTCTTCGAAATTCCTATAAATTATGGAAATCAGTTAAAAATTCCTTGACATTTCAAAAAATATTTCAGGGTATGTTTCAAATTTCAAGATATTTTT
>NC_046662.1:140850026-140852517 GCF_010883055.1 Belonocnema kinseyi
AGGCACCTGACGCGGACAGCGCCGGCCCTTCTTCTCCCGCCTTGCCGGAGGCCGGCACAATTGCGGGGGTCAATCCTTCTGACTCACCGCGTGACGAGCTTCTGCCCGGCACACCGGTTCCGAACGTTCTCGTCCAGACTCCAGGGTCGAACACCTTGTACCTCGCCGCATACGAGACTCCGGAGAGCTTCTCGCCTTCTCTGCTAGTGCCTCCCTCGAAACGACCTTGCGGGAGTCACCGCCGCAACCTGGGCTTTTGAGTCCTCGAATTCGCGCCCACAAAAAAAAATATATATATAATAATAAATGCCGCACTCGGCGCTCATCGTTTAACCTCGCCTCTTCTCCTAATGGATGGACTATCCGCTTGGCGGAAGCTGATGTCCAGGGACATTAAGCGGGTGTGCCTGCCCCCACCTACCAGCCAAGCGAACCCGCCTCGGGGGATACAGGCTCTCGACCGCTGGCTCGCTACACGTCAGCAACCCAGCCAGACCGCCGCTCCGCAAGGTAGCCCGCGTAACTATGCACCGCCCCGCTGGCACCACATCGGGACGCTACGCTCTCTCAACGTCGCGTTGCAGCGCGACGGCCCACGACACAGGGCATTCCTTCCTCACCCCCTCATCCTTTGCACTCGTACCCTCTTCCCTCCCCCCCCACGCACTGTACTCCTACCCCACCCCCATAAGTCTAATCGGACAACCAACACCGGGGTAGAAGACAAAAATGTATTCAAACGTTTAAAAAAATGGACTAAGAAATCTACCGGTACAATAAGAAGGAATTAAATATATTGAAAACGCGTTCTCTTTGGGAGAATAGAAAACCGTGTGGCGGTTGCTATGGAAATAGAAGTGAATAAGTTTCGGAGGTATCTTATTCTTATGGTGGCATTTTAGATGGATGGAAAAATCGATCATTGAAAATAATAGAATAATCTCTACTTTTGCTCTGAAATCTAAAAATATTAATGTTTCTCTACTCTATGATTATTATCGGGCAGGTCGCCCGTCAATGGCAGATTTTGTTGACGAGAAACTATAAAGATTGATCAGTCGATTTGCCGCGCATTTGATAATATATTTATTTTTAAAATTATATATTCAAGGTCGTTTCCAGCGTTTACTATTAGGAATATATAATATATAATATAATATATAATATAATATATAATGTTCGATTTTTTAAAGTCATGACCTCATTGCCTGTCTTCATTCAGCTAAGTTTTCAAGAGGACTAAATAACCTATTATTTTACGATACATTTCGGACGAATTGAAAACTACAGTATTTTGTATAACAGTTTATAATGTAATAATATAATGTAATAACTGTAATATAATAAACAATAATAATTAAAAATTAATAATAAAAAAAATATAATAATAAACTGTAATAATATAATGTAATAATATAATGTAATAATGTAATAACTTTTAAAATAAGAAATTTTGAAAAAATGCTATTTCTTTGAACGTCTCTACGCGTTTAGTAAATTTCATACAAAATTAAGCTAGGCTTCTTCTTAACGATAACAAAAAGATAGCCTGTTCTTCGTAGAACCTATCGTCATAAAATGTGGATTAGATACGAAAGGGTGTTTAGCAGGTCGAATGTCTCCGGTAGTTATTATTTGATTAAAACGCTCCAGTAACTTAATGCAAATATTTATAATCTTCTCTGAAGATTTTATGACATGTGGTGTTCCGGGGGAATGACAATAAGGATTCTCCATATATCAGCATATTCACGGTTTTTTGGATATTCACGGTCGATTTTTTCTGGTGACGTAATATCCTAAATAGTTTTAGAATTTGAAGACTAAAGTCCTGTGCACCATATAAAACTAGTGACAGAATGCATTCTACAAAATCTTTGTTCATTACGTTTACTTTTCGGCATGCTGGCTTGCAAAAAATTGACTTGCTTACACTTCTATTTCTTTCACAGAATTATCTTACAGCTATCTCTTACTAATTACTATCCATCTACATCTTGTATCAAATCCGCTCACTTCTATATCCTAAACTTCCTCGCTGTGCCTCGCCAGGCCTCACACGGATGTCTCTCTTTCCTCCCCATTCCTCGCATTGCTAGCCTCTGTCTCCGCGACTAATGCCAAATACTTGATTACCATTTAAAATACTTACAGTTTTCTTACATCTGCTTCATATCCTAATAACAATTGCCTTTTACATGTACTTGCGAAACTTTTGATTTGGCTACCTGATTAACACTGTTTGAGTTATTTTTACGCCAACGCATTTACTAGAAGTTTAAAAACTAAAATAGATAATAATAATAATATTAGGAGAATTTCCTCTATTGATGCCATTAAATAAATTCTGATTATATCACCGACTCAATAAAAACCGTTCAATGCATGAATCAGAGCTGCCAGATCGTGGATGGAAATTACCCCCACCATACCTACCGTTTGGGAGCCGCAAAACAGAAAGTGCATGATTACCACTGTGAGTTCGTATGTA
>NC_046662.1:140852617-140867786 GCF_010883055.1 Belonocnema kinseyi
ATCTTTGAATAGTTTCTTCTTCAAAGATCTTATTGTTTATTTTCGACTATTATTACAAATATTTTTAGTGAAATGTAAATTATCAGTATATTATCATTTAAAGATTAATTTCTTAATACGAAATTTGTGTAACATTTACATACATAAATACATACATACACACATACATCGATACTTACATATATACATACAGACAGGCATACAGAGAGACAGACAGACAGGCATACAGCTAGACACATTCCTAAAACCCTATATTTCGGGTTCATGGGGTCTTAAAACGTGGACATTTAACAACAACTAGGAGGGGGGGCAAATTTTACACAAATATATCTTTTCTGATGAGAATGTGAAAATTCATTTTAATATGTATAACATTTTTTACTTTTCTGTAGTTTTTAACTCAAACATATTTGTGCAAATGCTTACAAGAATCCGATTGATTTCTTCTAGGGGTTAATTTCATTATTTGACTTGTGTTTTTAAAAAAAGAAAAAAGCGTTTTATCGTTTTAAACAATGAATTATAGTTTTCTTAAAGTTAGGTTTCAACTGTGAAAACGTAATAGATGATAGAATAAAAATTGTTTGAATAGTGACACCACACAAATTATAGAATGATAATTGTTATATTTTCTGCCATAAGATCTCAAAACGTAAAATTCATACATATATATACATATATATATATATATATTTAACGATGTGGCCTCTGAACGGGGTTCATTGGCACGGCGCCTGCTTTGTGGTGCGAGAAACACCCGGAGCTATTGCACTTTTCGCAGCAACGTCTACTAAACCATGCCGAAGTACTCCGAAAAAGGGGCTATGTAAGCGGAACGCCTACTCTACCACAACTAGAAGAAGCCGGTAACAGAGAAAGAGAGGCGGCACTAAGACGAAACGCGGACAGTTATCCAATAGAGGAAGAGCGATGCTTTATGACCCAGAGAAACATCAACACCAAGGTTTCTGTCAAGCCTAAAGTTCTGGCTGAAATGGATGACGAGCTTCGTGGACATTTTTTCGAAGAATTCGACCTTTGAGCTATCAATTATTGTTTGTATAATTCAGCGATAACTTTGACCGATGCGAACCGTAAAACAAGACCAATGGCTGATCATAAAACCAAAAGGCAAATGAATCAACTTGCCATAAAGATAGACTGGGCAAGACAGTACGCGTCCCGCTTTCAATGTGTGATTAACTACATCACAACTGTCAGGAATTTTACCGCCAAGGTTGGAAAGTTCGCGCGCGAAATCCGGACCCGTTATCACACACTTAACAAGTCAAAGCTGATGACCATCAGGCAGCATATTGTTGAGAGAATACGTATAGTATCTGACGCTAAGGGAAGTTTAGAGCGGAGGGAGAGGTGGGTAGGAGAAAATCAACAGTTTCTCTCTGACCCATGTCGTCTCTTCCAAGACCCTCCAGTTACTGTCGAACATCCACCCAAACCAGAGGAGGTCAAAGTATTTTGGAGAGAAGTCCACGAAGTTCAGCATAGAATGGACGAAGACTCAGAAAATATAAATAGCTTCAAGGAGTTATGTGTTGTTCTCATAACACCTGATAAAGAATGCCCACCAATCACTACCGAGGAGGTGAAAAAGGTATTAAGAGGGATGAAGAACTATTTCGTACCGGGACCAGATTGTATCAAAACCTTCTGGTGGAAGAAGTTTCCTTCAACCCATCAGCATGTGGCCCGTATTTATCGGAAAGCTTTCGATTCGACCTCCCATAGGCTTATCATCTATCTTTTGGAAAGCTTAAACGTTCATCCGCAAATCGTTAGATGCATAGAGAGATTGATACCGCTTTGGAAAACGAGATTTAATATCTTTTCTGGAAAAAATCGTGTGGCAACTAACATGGTTACCTTTCAGAGAGGTGTCTTTCAGGGCGACACCATGAGCCCACTCCTCGTTTGCCTTACATTATTGCCACTATCTCTAGCACTGCGCCATTCCGACGGGTACTTGTGCAGCAAACCTGCAGATCGAAAGTACAAGGTCACTTATGTATTTTACATAGACGATCTTAAGATCTATGCTAACAACAGAGAGCAACTATATCTGGCTCAGGGGATTGTCGAACGATATACTAAGGAAATTGCAATGGAATTTGGGTTAGACAAATGCGCCAAGGTTTATTTTAAGCGAGGAAAATTTAATGGAATCCCTGAAGATCCTGGGCTCGTTGATAGAAGCGCCATACGACACCTTTGCGCTGGAGAGACTTATACATACCTGGGCGTGCCACAGAGCCGCATTCAGGATGTTACATCTATAAAGGATACTCTCGGAAGATACACAACAGAAAAACTTTCGTGAACAGCTCCTCGATAAGAGGATGCATGGTATCTTCCACAGAAATGTGGAGGATCAGTCAATGTCGTGTGAGCTAACGTTTGCTTTCCTTAAATCGCCCGGATTGAAGTCTAGTACAGAGGTTTTGATTTTGGCATGCCAAGACGGTGTCATTTCCACCTTAGCATACCTTCGCCACAATTTGAGCCAAGATATTCCTGATGATAGCTACAGGGCGTGCCATGCACACCCCGAGCATTTAGCTCACATACTATCTAGTTGTCCTACTCATGCGGGAACGACCTACATCCAAAGGGACAAAGCGGTAATAAGAGTGCTTTATTACCATCTTTGTCATTCCTACGGCATTCACCTTAATATCGCTCCTCTAAATGCTCCTAGGGAAATTGAGTCAATTGTCGAGAATGGGAAGTGCCGCATATACTGGAACTTTATATTCTCGACAATTGTTTCTGTTGCTCACTCGAGGCCTGACATGGTTCTTCTTGATTTCGAGAAGCGAACCATGTTTTTTATCGAATTTTCGGCACCAGCTGACAAAAACATCAAAGTCAAGGAGAATGAAAAGAAAGAAAGGTAGAGAGACCTTATAAGGGAGTCGCAACGATTGTACCCAGAACATTCACCGTATCATAAGAGCTGGCGAGTATGAATCGTAAAAAATTTCATTTCAAATTACAAGAACTTGAAATTGTAACAAAAAAGTTGAAAAAATTGAAATAGTATTTTGAATAAATAAAAATATTTTTGTAAAACATATGAAACATATGATCATGACTTTTTAAAAGTAATTTCCCCAAAATATAGGTATTTATTTAACTTTTATTTCGATTTTCCTACAGATAAGATGTTTTCAAATTTATCCAACTTTTTTATTACAACTTCAAGTTCTTCTAATTCGAAAAGAAATTCTTTACGATTCATACTCGTGAGTTGTGATACGGTGAAAAAAGCTTCAAAATAAGACCAGGAACATTGAAAAACTTTGACTATTTCGGAAGTTATTGAAAATTCAAAAAAACCTTGAAATTTACACTATTTTTTCGATATCGACTCAACAACTAGACAAATTGGCTTCACCTTGGTCTTATTTTAAACAGAATTTCTAAAACAATCAACCTTTGAAAGATAAAATATATTTCATAAAATATCAATTAAGCAAATTATTCTTTCGAAGAGATTATTAAATTACTGGAAGAAATTAAGAAAAAGGAAAAAATACTGAAATCTTAGTGTATTTAAAAAAATTGACTCGTACAAAAAGGGGGAAATTCTTAATTATTCAATTGAACTTGTTTAAGTAATTAATACTTCTTATAAATTTGCAAATCAAATAAAAAACAATTATCGGAAAGACGTTTTCAGTTAATTGTGTATGAGGGTGGAAATCTAAGAGGTGAGTACGGCTGTGAGGGGTTCATTTCGAAGATAAAAATTAATTTACATTGTAGTTGGTGGGTGGGACTTGGCTAAATAGAGAGAGTGAGGTTAGGTTTGCAAGGGAGCGGGGTAGTTTCGTGTTCAGGGTTTTGGGCCTGCATGGCGGACAAGGGTGGCTCATGTAGTGCTGGGGGAGTGAAGTAGACGGGGAGGAAATATCCAAAAGGACACGACGGCCAGTTGCGTGTGGCCCGATGTCAAGTGACGCGTCAGGGAGGGGGAAGAATCGCAGCGAAAGAAGAGATTAGGTAAGGGTGTGAGCGTCCAGTGCAAGTGAGGGGGAGGATCTTTCGAAGAGAAAAAGGGAAAGCAAAGAGAACAGTAGATAGAAAAAGAAAAAGATAGAGGACAGTATTGTTTCTATCGATCAATATTTGACGAGAAAGGGAAGGGATGTTCAGAGAATGCTAAATGAAAGGGCTCGGAAGGAGAGAAGCGAAGGGAGAGCGGCGAAGGTAGGGTATCGGAAAATAAAAATAGACGAGAAAATGTAGGTATAGCACGAGGAGTAGGAGGTATTAAAGGAAATGCAGCGGAATTTATTTCGGGGGAAGTAGGGGGGTGGAAGTAATGCAGGGTGGAAAAGGGTTAAAGGTGTTGTACTGAAACGCAGCAGGGGTAAAGAGGAAAGATGAGGATTTCTGGAGGTATATTCAGGAATTTGATGTGATTCGACTGGTAGAGACGTGGGCAGAGAGAAAGGAATGGGATAGAGTAGAGCAAGAGTTTCCAAGGGGGTATAGGTGGATGCTACAGGAGGCACTCAAAGTAAAAAGGAAAGGAAGGGCTAGTGGGGAAATTATAACAGGGATTAGGGATGGATTAGAGGAAGAAGTTCCTGGAGAGGGAGAGGGGGAGGGCGTGCAAATGAGGGCTTTAAAAATAGGAGAGGTGACAGTGTACAATAAGGATGGAATGGAACAGACTAAAGAAAGAGCAGAAAACTTACTAGGAGAGAGAGATGAGGGTTTGGTGGTAATGGGGGGAGTTTTTAATGCGAGAATTGGGCGGGAAGGGGTCCTGTACCGGGAAGGGGAGAGCTTTGAAAAAAAATCGAAGGATAAGATAATAAATAAAGAGGGGTAGATTCTAAGAGACTTGTTGGAGGATAGAGGGTGGGCGTTGGCGAATGGTATGGTAAAAGGGGACGAAGTGGGAGAATACACGTATGTGAGTAAGAGGGGTGTACCGATGATATACTATGTGATTATGAATATGCAAGGGTGGGAGCAGATAGAGAAATTCGCAGTGGAAGGGTGGGTGGAATCAGACCATCAGCCGTTAAGTTAGTGGGTACAGGGGGAGGCTGGTGAAAGGCAGGGTGGGGAATAAGGGTAATTAGGGGAGAGGGTGTCATGGACGAGAGAGGCGATAGAGAAGTATCAGGAGCAGTTGGGCAACGTAAGCTTTGAGGGGGAGTCGGTGGACGAGATATGGAAGGGTCTAAAAGAGGAAAGGAAAGAGAGGAAAGGAAAAAGAGCTGGAAGAGAATTTGAGAAGTGTTGAATCAAAAAGGGACGTGTGGAAGATAATTAATAGGTTTAGGAAACATAGGGTGGGGATAAGTGAGAAGATAGTGAGCGACGAATGGAGGAAATTTTTTAAGGATTCATTTCAGGGGTCAGATACACGAAAGAGAGATGAGGGGATTAGAAGAACGAGGGAGGTAGATAAGAAGGAGCTAAACAATGAGGAGATAGAGAAGCAGATGGGGAAATTGAAAAAATCTAGGGCAGCAGGGATGGACGGGGTAGAGAACGAATCGTGACTGTTTGGCACACAAGAGTTAAGGTAGAGGCTGAAGGGGGTAGTGAAAAAAGTATGGAGTGGGGTGAAATTCCCATAAGGGTGAAGGGAGGGGTTGATCGTACCACCGTATAAAAAAGGGGATAGGGAGAGGCAGAAAAATTATAAAGGAATTATGCTCATTAATACTGCGTACAAAATATACGCGATGGTGTTAGCGTTCCCTTCGGTAAATAGAGAAAGGTTGTGAGAGGAAATGGAAGAGAGGGCAGTGAAGAGGGGCCTGATCGAGATGATAAGGGAGGTATATGAGGAGGCGAAAGATAGGGTGAGAGGAGGGTAGGTAATCTCTCAGGGATTCTGGATAAAAAGGGGGTTGAGGCAAGGATGCCCACTTAGCCCAACGCTTTTTGCAATTTTGATCGCGGATATGGAAAGTAAGCTAGCGGCCAGACTGGTCGGAGGAGTTAGGGTAGGAGGAGTCAGGATATGGTCACTAGCATATGCAGATGGCATAGTGCTGCTGGCAAAGAGCGAAAAGGCTTTAAAGGAGATGACGAAGAGGTTGAGAAGATACTTGGACAAAAATAGATTTAAATGCGGACAAGTCGAAGATTATGGTGTTCAGGAAGGGAGGTGTGAGAGGTAGGGAAGGGGCGTGGAAGTGGAAGAGAAAAGCGGTACAGGAGGCGAAAGAGTTTGTGTACTTCGGCTTCCTGTCTCGAAGGAATGGGGGAGTGGATAGTCATATAAAAGAGAGGTTGAGAAGGGAAAATGTGGTGATGAGGCAGGTGTGAGAGCTGGGGGAGAGGTTGTTCGCAGATAATTTTGTAACGAGAATGAAATTGTTTGATTCGCTAGTGATGGGTGCCTTATTTTACGGAGTGGAGGTGTGGGGTTGGAAGGTAAGTGGGGAGGTAAATAGAATACATGAGAGATATGTAAAGTGGATACTCGGGTTGGCAAGGAATACGCCGAACTATAATAACAGAAGGGAGACAGGAAGAACTAGTTTGGGGATTATAACAGGGAGTCGAGCGTGTAAATATAAGGAGAAATGTTTGGAAGAGGGGGAAGAATTTTGATTAGGGAGTTTTTATGGGGAGAAGGAGAACAGACGTAGTGGTGCAAAGATGGAGGTGGAAAGGGAAAGGTATTTTAGTATGAATGGATTGGAGATGGGTGAAGTTAGAAGGAGGAACGAAGAAGGAAGGCAGGTATATGAGTTGGTTTAAAATAATTGCATAAAAAAAGAGAAGCTAGAAGGAGAGGAGAGGATAAAAGAGTCAAGTTTTAACGGGAACTATGTGTGGATTATGCCAAGGGAGAGAGCGCAATATTTGTGTGAGAAAGGAGATCAAGGTAGTCAGAGACTTATAGCGAGAATGCGATGCGGTTGCATGGAAGGTTATAATAGGTTCTGGCTTTCTAGAGAGAAAAGAATGTGTGAACTGTGCGGGAAAGGGGATGCAAAAGTTCAGCACTGATTGGAGGAGTGTGAAGAGGTCGAAAGGAGTGAAAGGGGGGAAAAGGGGCAGTAACATGGGTGAAGGGGGTGTTGAATAAGATTGAGAAAAAGAGAAAGAAGGAGGAAGCGGAACGGAGAAGGAAAGATTGTAAATAGGAGAAGAAGTAGGTGTAAGAAAAATGTAAATATTGTAAATAGTAGTTAAGTATTAGGTGTTAGCCGCGCAGACAGAGGCTGGTAATGCGGGGCATAGCGATAAAAGAGCGAAATGCGTGCGAGGCTAGGCGAGGCGCAGCGGGGAAGGTTAGGCTATAGAAACGAGCGAATTAGCTATAAGGTGTGGATGGACGGTACTTTGAAAGAAATAGTTGTAAGAAAATTTTGTTTAAAAAAATGGAAGTGTAAGCAAGTCAATTTTTTAAGGCCAGCAGGCCGAAAAATAACCGTTTATCTATCTGCATGTCTTAAAATTAAATAACGTTGGATTAATAATTAAAACTTTGGTTAATGATGTAAAACAATTTAGGGTTAGTTACCCTCTTCAATGCTAATTTTTTCTTATAAATACAGTAATACATTTATCCTCATTTTTGAGTGCAACACGTATTTGTTTTGAATTTTTAGATCAATTTTGGACGTGTTATGCAATTTTATACATAATTGGGTAGAGAGGTTCCGCCTTGTAATTTTTGTATCCATGTTGGATACACTTTTTTACTTCCTTTGTTATAAAACTATTTTCCCAATTGTATTTGTGTATGAAAAGTATACGTTATCATAGAAACAAAATAAAAGTGTTTAGGGGCAGATACCTCCGTTAATTAACAAAAAAATTTGTCGAAAACAACTTTATTTTTGTTTTAAGTGCAAAATATATTTTGGTGAAATCTTTTAATGTAAATTAAAATATTTTAAGCGCAAATTTAAATATATTTAGGGGTGGCTCAGCCCCTTTATTTTTTTTAGACAATTATGTCTTTCATCACCAACAAACATTTCCAATAGGTTTGATCTAAATCAATTCGGTTTTTAATGTTTTATCAAATGGATTTTCTATGTTTCTTTCTACGTTTACAAGGACGTAGCGTGCATAGTGTGCGTATGAACGTCTAGTTTATTATGAATACTCGTAGATTTTTAAACAAATTAAAAATTATAACAACTTTTTTTTACATATTTTATTTTTGCTATTTTTCGAAATATTGACATATTTTTATGGTAGAATTTGCTTTTTGAGAGTATTCTTCAATGTTTAAACAAATTAGAATGGTTAAAAAAATATTTTTTTGTTTCCTGATTTTATGTGTTTTTCATCAAACATTTTTTTTTAAATTTTAATTTGTTGGAAAATTAAGGAGTATTCTCAAAAAGCAAAGTAACATATAAAAATATTTTAAACTTTTGAAAAATAGAAAAAATAAGACATGTAAACAAAAAAACATTTTAAATTTGTTTGAAAATCTACAAGCTTTTATAGTAAACAAATTAGTAATTAAAAATATTAAAATTTGTCCAAAATTTAGTGAGTTGAAATGTTCCTCCTACATTTTCAGGTAAAACATATACTTGATCAAATTCACAATAACGCAAATATTTTCTAAACTACGCTCGACTGAGTGGACCCTTTCCTTGCGAAACTTTATAAATACTTCTTATTTTTTACCTACCATTTATGGTACCTCCTTCTTTATCTCTGTGGATTTGGTGGTTTGCAAACTTCAAGCCACATTTCAATTTTGTTTCATCACAAATCATATCCGAAAGCCAATCTTGCCATGCACACGGAAGCAGTCGATAATAAATTTTGTGTCTAATTTTATTACTGTGCTGGCATAGATACACCTTTTCAATAATGAATTTCAAAAAGTCATTTTTTATGCAGTAAATTTTAAACTTAAAAACATTTTCTGTCAAAGAACAGCTTTCATCAGGTTCACACTCAGATTCACTTGTTTGCATCATCGATAAATTGTTCGAATTCATAAGATTGTCTTTTTTTTTAAATTGAGCTTTTTTAAAAAACTAGCATTGAAAATTTTCGAGTACAGTGTTCTTGCCAAAGCAAATCTTGCAGATCCTTCGACAAGATTTTCCATATCTTACAGTTTTTTCCAGCCACTTGTCCATATTCTAAAAAAAGTTCGGATTTTTTACGCAAATAAGCTTGAAGCACTGCACTTTCTGAACTTTCTCTTTTCTTCCTGGTTTAGACATTTTCGAAACCTAATATAAAAAATTCGAAAGGAACGTGACTTGTCCATACAGCCCTAATCAAAAAACTATTCCACTGTGTAAGCACCACATTATGCTCTATAAAATGCTTAAAAACGCCAGCAGAGTGCTTCTAATGCGTTAAACTCTACTTGTACCAATTTTCGACGTGATCGCGACATTATAGCAGATTGAAAATGCTCCAATTGATCAAAATTATTTTTAAAAAAATATAAATTCGCATCCGATAAACGAACAAAGTTTATTGAAATTGGAAACAATATCTTGTTTAATCATTTTCAAGTTTCGCCTCAACGATTTCTTGTGGCGACCTCGGTGTCGAAATTATACCACTTGTTTCGAACTATTTTCTAAATATTTCTCAGAATATAATAAGATAAAGATAACTATTTTTGACCCACGATAACTCACGTAAATCCTGGATTGAGATGGGGACTTGTGTGCCATAAAAGAGGACTATAAGTTAGTCAGTTTATGAGTGATCTCGGTACGATTTATAGACGTCTCATATTACAAAAGTTAACATTCCCACCTAATTGCTGGGTTTTCAAGCTTACGCTAAAGTAAAATCAATAAAGACTAAAAACGTGAAGCGGGGCACTCGCCTAGCGTCAAAGTTGACGGTGGGCATTCTCGAATTGCGGGCTACGATCAGTGCAGAGGACCTTTAATCATTCGAGCCTTCTTTCTTTCTTCACTCAATGAGATTTATTAGAATAAGAAAACGCGTACAATAGGGCGGAGTGAAAATGATGAAATTACTCCAATCGTTTGAGCTGGACAAAAAAAAATTTTGGGTTGACATTCGAAAAAAGTAAAAAAAAATTTTGAAATCGGTTAATATCTTCTTTTCTCTTTTTTCATTTGAAAATTCAAAATTTCAAAAATTTTTAAAAAAATTGCTGTTGCAAATTTTTGGCAAAATTATGGTGAATTTTTTTTACAGTTTATACTGCTGAATAATAATAAAGATTATAAAATAAAATAAAAATTTTTGCTCAATTTAGAATTTTTGAAAATAGCCAAAAAACATGTTTTTATGGATTGAGTCCTATGCACACATTTTAAAAAAACGTTAATATGCAAACATAAAATTTCTTTAGCTTGAACCAAAGAAAAAGCTTTTATTTTGTTTTTTCAACAAAACATTTTTTAATGATGTTTCAAGCATTCAAATATTGTTAATTTTACCTTTTTTGAGCATTTTGATGACTTGCTAAAACTGAGCTTGTAGACGCAAAAAATTATGATTTCATAACTGCAGAACGATATTTTTATGGGAATTCGCTGATGGACTCATTGATATCTCGTTTTTTTAGCGAACAGGTAATAAAGTGCTGAGATAGGAATATTTTAAACTTATAATACAGATTTTATATTACAAGCAACATTCGTTTTTTATTAAAACTTATATACAATATATATTACAAATCATATATATATATATGTACATAATTTTTAATATGAACCAAATATAATCTGCCATCAAAAATGTACGCGCCCCGCTCCCCCCGATAGGTCTATAGAATTCTTACCTAAGCATTTTATTACCTGTTCGATAAAAAAAACGGGAAACCATCAACAAGTATGCCCCTATGCATTAACCCCAACCACAATATATGGGAAAACGTAAAATTGACAATATTTGAACGCTTGAACACCATTAAAGTTTTTGTTGGGAAAAAAGAAAATAACAGCTTTTTTCTTTGTTTCAAGCTATAATTTTCGAAACAAAAGGGAAATTCTTTGAAACTTAAAAAATTTGGAATTTTCCATTTAAAAAAGGGAACAGGAGATATTAACCGATTTCAAAATTTCTTATTTTAATTTTTTCGGATGTCAACACACAAATTTTTTTGCTTAACTCAAACGATTCGACTAATTTGATCAATTTCAATCCGCCCTAGCGTACAAGTTTCATGCCAAACGGTTCAGTATTTGAAAAAAAATCGGTTAATATTTTCAGTATTAACGGAAATGTTTATGTGCATACCAAAGTATAGCCGCTGTGCTAAAAAATTAGTACGACTACCTAAATATGATTTATTTATACTAAGTTAAAAAATATTGTTTCACTGAGGAAGTCTTCATAATTCAAATATGAAGCCACACTAAATAAATTAGCAGTCTTATCCTGAATATATTGAGAAATACTTACTGACGCAATTACTAAACGACTTTTTAATCTTTCAGTAGTACCAAACTATACCTATGAAATTTTTATCCGTCGGTTGATAAAAAATATAATTTTTAGCATGTGCACTTTCAACTGAAGCGTAGATTTGAAGTTAAGGGATCGTTTAAAAAAAATTGATTTCATAGGCGCCGCAGAGCATTAAATGAACTTTTAATTCTGGTGTGCTCAATTTTCAGATTAGAGCATATTTAATATTTAGGGTATTTGATTTGTGATAGGGGTTGTTTTTGAAAAATATCGCCATAGGTCATGCAAGTGCCTTCAATGAGCCTTCTATTCTGATGTAATCCGTTTTATGATTAGTGTATATTCAGTGCACTTTATCAGCACTTTTAAGTAAGGTGTCGTTTTAAACATCAAGGGATGGTTTCAGAAAATTGAATTTGAGGGCGTCAGAGTGCCTAAAATGAGCCTTTAATTCTGGTGTACTAAATTTTCAGATTAGAGCATATTTATTTTTTAGGGTAGTTTATATATGATAGAGGTTGTTTTCGAACAATTTCGCCGTGAGACAATCAAGAGCGTTTAATGAGCTTTCAATTTTGATGTACTTAGTTTTATGATTAGTGCATAATCAGTGCAATGTATCAGATCTTTTCAGTATGGAGTAGTTTTTCAATAGCAAGGGATATGTTTGGAAAATTGATTTTCGGGGCGCGGGAGAGCGTAAAATGAGCCTTCAATTCTGGCGTGCTTAATTCTCATATTAGAACAGATTTGATATTAGGGGTAGTTTACTTATGATAGAGGTTGTTTTGGAACAAATGAGCCATGGGTCATGCAAGAGCCTTCATTGAGACTTCAATTCTGATGTATTCAGTTTCATGATTAGTGTATATTTAGTGCAGTTTATTAGCAATTTTAAGTAAGGAGTAGTTTTTAAATCTCAAAGGTTGGTTTTGGAAAATTGAATTTGGAAACGTTGAAGAGCCTTAAATGAGCCTTCAATTCAGGTTTGCTCAATTTTCAGATTAGACCATATTTAAATTTAGGGTACTTTATTTATGATGGGTTGTTTTTTAAAAATATCGCCATGGTTCAAGCAAGAGTCTTCAATGAGCCTCTATTTCTGATGTATTCAGTTTTATGATTAGTGTACATTCAGTACACTTTATCAGCACTTTTAAGTAAGGGGTAATATTTTAACTTCAAGGGATGGTTTTGGAAAATCGATTTAAGGGGCGTTAGAGAGCCTAAAATCAGCGATCAATTTAGGTATGCTCAATTTTCTGATTAGTGCATATTGGATTTTTAGAATAGTTTATTAATGATAGGGCCGTTTTTGAAAAATTGCGCCATGGGCCATGCAAAAACCTTCAATGAGGCTTTAATTCTCATGTGCTCAGTTTTATGATTAGTGTATATTCAGTGCACTTTATCAGCTCTTTTAAGAAAGTGGTAGTTGTTTAACATCAAGGGATGGTTTTGGAAAACTGATTTACGGGGCGTTGGAGAGCCTAATATAAGCGTTCAATTCAAGTATGCTCAAATTTCTTATTAGAGCATATTGGATATTTAGGGTAATTTATTAATGATAGGGGTTGTTTTTGAAAAATTGCACCATGGGTCAGGCAAGAGCATTTAATGAGCCTTAAATTCTGAAATACTCAGTTTTATGATTAGTGTAAATTCTGTGCACTTTATCAGCACTTTTAAGTAGGGGGTAGTTTTTTAACATCAAGGGATGGTTTTGGAAAATTGAATTTGGTGGCGTTCGAGAGTCTGAAATGAACCTTCAATTCTGGTTTTCTCCATTTTTAGATTAGAGAATATTTAACATATAGGGTAGGTTATTTATGATTGGGGTTGTTTTTTTTTAATATCGCCGTGGTTCAGACAAGAGACTTCAGTAAACCTTCAATTCTGATGTACTCAGTTTTATGATTAGTGTATATTCAGTGCACTTTATCAGCTCTTTTAAGTAAGGGGTAATGTTTTAACTTCAAGGGATGGTTTTGGGAAATTGATTTAAGGGGCGTTAGAGAGCCTAAAATAAGCGATCAATTTAGGTATGCTCAATTTTCTGAATAGAGCGTATTGGATATTTAGGGTAGTTTATTAATGATAGAGGTTATTTTGGAAAAATTTCACCATTGGTCATGCAAGAGCCTTCAATGAGCCTTCAATTCTGATGTACTCAGTTTTGTGATTAGTGTATATTCAGTGTACTTTATCAGCACTTTTAAGTAGGGGTTGGTTCTTAACATCAAGGGATGGTTTTGGAAAATTAATTTCAGGTGCGTTGGAGAGCCTAAAATGAGCCTTCAATTCGGGTTTGCTCAATTTTCAGATCAGATCATATGTAAATTTAGGGTAGTTTATTTAAATAGTGGATTTATTTGAAAAATTGCGCCATGAGTCATTCAAGAGCCTTCAATGAGATTTTAATTCTGATGTACTCAGTTTTATGATTAGTGAATATTCAGTGCTCTTCATCAGCACTTTTATGTAAGGGGTAGTTTTATAACTTCAAGAGATGGTCTTGGAAAATTGATTTAGGCGTCGTTGGAGAGCCTAAAATAAGTGTTTAATTGATGCATGCTCTATTTTCTGATTAGAGCATATTGGATTTTTAGGGTAGTTTATTCATGATAGGGGCTGTTTTTGAAAAATTTCGCCATTGGTCATGCGAGAGCATTCAATGAGCCTTCATTTCTTATTCACTGAGTTTTATGATTAGTGTATATTACGTAAACTTTATCAGCACTTTTAAGTAAGGGGTAGTTTTTTAACATCAAGGGATAGTTCTGGAAAATCAACTTTGGTGGCACTGAAGAGCCAGAAATAAGCCTTCCATTCTAGTTTTCTGGATTTTCAAATTAGAGCATATTTAATATTTATGGTAGCTTATTTATAATAGGGGTTGTTTTTGAAAAATGTCCCCATGTTTCATGGATGAGCCTTCAATGAGCCTTCAATTCTGATTTACTCAGTTTTATGATTATTGTATATTCAGTGTACTTTATCGGCACTTTTAAGGAATGGCCAGTTTTTTAAAATCAAGGGATGGTTTTGGAAAATTACTACAAGGGGCGTTGGAGGGCCTAAAATGAGCGTTCAACGCAGGTATGCTCAATTTTCAGATTAGAGCATATTGAATTTTTATTGTACTTTATTTATGATAGGGGTTGTTTTTGAAATATGGCGCCATGGGTCATGTAAGAGCCTTCAATGAGCTTTCATTTCTGTTTCACTCAATTTTATGTTTAGTGTATATTCAGAGAACTTTTTTTAAAAATTGCGCCATTGGTCATACACGAGCCTTGAAGGAGCCTTCAATTTTGATGTTCTCAGTTTTATGATTAGTGTAAATTCAGTGCACTTTATCATCACGTTTAAGTAAGGGGTTACTTTTTAACATCAAGGGATTTTATTGGAAAATTGAATTTGGTGGCGTTGGATAACCTGAAATGAGCCTTCAATTTTGGTTTTCTAGATTTTCAGATTAGAGCACATTGGATTTTTCGGGTACCTTATTTATGATAGGGTTGTTTTTCATAAATATCGAAATCGCTCAGGCAAGAGTCTTCACTGAGCCTTCAATTCTGATGTAATCAGTTTTATGATTACTGTATATTCAGTGAACCCTATCAGCACTTTAAAGTAAGGGGTAGTTTTTCTAACATCAAGGGATGGTTTTGGAAAATTCAATTTGGTGGCGGTGGAGAGCCTGAAATGAGCCTTTAATTTTGGTTTTCTAGATTTTCAGATTAGAGCACAATGGATTTTTAGGGTAGCTTATTTATGATAG
>NC_046662.1:140867886-140868970 GCF_010883055.1 Belonocnema kinseyi
ATTTGGTGGCGGTGGAGAGCCTGAAATGAGCCTTTAATTTTGGTTTTCTAGATTTTCAGATTAGAGCACAATGGATTTTTAGGGTAGCTTATTTATGATAGGGGTTGTTTTTGAAAAATCGCGCTATAGGTCATGTAAGAGCCGTCACTGAGTCTTCCATTCTGATTTACTCAGTTTTATGATTAGAGTATATTCAGTGTACTTTATCAGCAATTTTCAGTAGGGTTTAGTTTTTTAACATCAAGGTATGGTTTTGGAAAATTGAATTTGGTGGCATTGCAGAGCCAGAAATGAGCCGTCAAGTCTCGTTTCTTCGATTTTCAGATTATAGAAGGTTTAATATTTTGGGTAGTTTATTTATGACAGGGGTTGTTTTTGAAAAATATCTCCATGGTTCAGACAAGATTCTTTAATCAGCCTTTAATTCTGATGTACTCAATTTTATGATTAGTGTATATTCAGTGCCCTTTATCAGCACTTTTAAGTAAGGGTTAGTTTTTTTGACATCAAAGGTGGTTTTGGAAAATTGATTTAAGTTTCGTGGGAGAGCCTGAAATAAGCGTTCAATTCAGGTATGCTCAATTTTCTGATTAGAGCATATTGGATTTTTATGGTAGTTTATTTATGATAGGGGTTGTTTTTGAAAAATTGCGCCATTGGTCATGCAAGAGCATTCAATGAGCCTTCAATTCTTATTTGCTGGGTTTTATGATTAGTGTATATTCCGTGAACTTCATCAGCACTGTTAAGTAAGGGGTAGTTTTTTAACATCAAGGGATGGTTCTGGAAAATTTTATTTTGAAGCGTTGAAGAGCCTTAAATATGCCTTCAATTCTGGTTTTCACGATATTCAGGTTAAAGCATATTGAATATTTAGGGTAGTTTATTTACATAGTGGTGGTTTTTGAAAAATTGCGCCATGCGTCATGCAAGAGCGTTCACTGAGCTTTCAATTCCGATGTACTCAGTTTCATGATTAGTGTAAATTCAGTGCTCTTTATCAGCACTTTTAAGTAGGGGGTAGTTTTCTAACATCAAGGCATGGTTTTGGAAAATTGAATTTGGTGGCTTTGGAGAGTCTGAA
>NC_046662.1:140869070-140886875 GCF_010883055.1 Belonocnema kinseyi
AAATTCAGTGCTCTTTATCAGCACTTTTAAGTAGGGGGTAGTTTTCTAACATCAAGGCATGGTTTTGGAAAATTGAATTTGGTGGCTTTGGAGAGTCTGAAATGTGCCTTCAATTCTGGTTTTCTCGATTTTTGATTAGAGAAGATTTAATATATAGGGAAGGTTATTTATGATAGTTGTTTTTTTTTTAAATCGCCATGGTTCAGAAAAGAGTCTCGAGCCTTCAATTCAGATGTACTTAGTTTTATGATTAGTGTATATTCAGTGCACTTTATCTTCCCAGTTAAGTAAGGGGTAGTTTTTTAACATCACAGGCATAATGATGAAAAATCGTGATTCCTAATATCTCATTAGAGATTGGCTTTAAAACTCAGGATCACTAAACTGAATGCTCCATGTGATTCAATATATATTCCTACTTGTGGTTTTGAAGGCTGTACAAAATCTCGCTACAAGAACGTTAATGTTTCATCTGGCGCCCAACAAGGGGGTATGGCTCTCGGCTCGCATATACGTGCTCGCATTGTGTCGGGATGCCGTCGTGTCAGAGCAGTATTTATTATAATGCCAAACCTCAATAAACCTTACGTTTTAGGTATGAATGTCATTCAAGCATTCACAAATTGAATCGAAAGAAATAATTATCGTAATAACGGACGACAACATAGACCGTACCCTTTGATATTGATATACATACAGGAGCATAATTGTAAACATTGTACCTTCAAAGCCACCTTTACTGAAAAGAAATAACAATTTATTTCGGTGGAAAGTCAAACTCGATTGATTTTGGTGGTCAATTGAAACTCACATTAGTTAAGCGAACTTTAACGGTCATGTGAAAGAATCATTTGAAGTTAGAATCTCGTCGTGAGAACACCAATCCAAAAGAATTGTGAATATTTTTGAATATTTAAATAAAACTGAAATTTTAGGTTTTATTATGTGCATTAAGTTTGAAATCTTTTTTTTTTTTATTCTTCTAAAGGAGTTTGAGATTGGATCGATTTCTTCATTTTTTTTTTTTTGAAGTGTTTGAGGTTCTCAAACAATGAGGTGAGCAAAAGTTAACGACAAGTTTTTGTTTATTCCAAATAAATTATTTTTGGGAAAAAGCATGAGAACTTTCTACATATTAAAATTTGGATTATAAAGAAGGTGATGGGTAAGTGTTGAAAAATATTTCAATCCCTACGTTTTCTTTATTTTTATCACAAGTAAAAATTTAAACAAAATCTTTACAAAATGTCAGACTTCGGATCCAACGCGAGTTTAAACCATCGAGATGGCAACTCACCTCTAAATCACCTCATAGATCAATTTTTCCTTAATCCGGAAGTAGATAGATTAACTCCGGAAGAAAGATCAATTTTAACAAAAGCACTCGAAATGAAGAAAGAAAAGGTCGTGGATTAAGTGGTAGTGTATTAGATTTAACGACAACCTCATGAAGCCAAGACATATCTTTTAGAAAAACCCAGAGAAAACACACAAGTTTAATGGGATCGAGAGAAAGAATAAATGTTGAAGAATTAACCCGATTACGAGTCGCGATTGAAGAATCTTTAAAACCCTCTAATGATCTAAACATAAAAATAAACGAAATGGAATATAACACTGAAAAAAATCCGTAATGCTGCTAATATATTAGATGAAAATATGCATGAACTAATAAATAAACAGGAAGCGGCATGTATAAATCAAGGAGCAAGTTTATCGGAACAAATATATGACATTGATAACCGCACAATCAGACTTTCACATGCAACGGCCGAAATAATGACAAGTCAAGCGGAGCTGCAACCCACGAAAATTCAAAAGCGAATACTCTCGATCGAGAGTGGAGAAACAAGAAAGATTCTCCGGAATATTTCTCGCGCGGAAACGTGCAAGATAATATTAATGCCGCTATGATGAAAATAAAATTAAGGGCGAATCTGGAGGTGGCCAACAGTCACAAATCACACATAGGTCTTTTAAAAAATCACCCTCAGAATAAACAAACATGATCGTTTTCTCGAATCTGTCGTGAATTAAAACGAATTAGAGGCGGAAAATGAAATTTTAAATAGCTTCGATTTCAATGAAACACTTTCGGAAAACAAATTAATCCCGTGTTATCAATGAACGTTACGGTGGAAACTGAGAAGGGGGCAAATACAAATAAGAACATCGAATTTAACAATATACGCGAAGAACATACCGAAGAAGAAGCAAATTCAAAACTTAAAAAAAATTCTCAATAATAAATTGTGCGGTTGACAAAATAAAAAACGAAGACTCAATCGGAATTTTAGGTTTACGTAAGCATAAAAAACAATTAGCCATTTAACCACAAATTGAAACGGAAAAAGATGATGACAAATGTGATATTTGTAAACTAGATAAAAGCATGTATTCTCTTGAAGAAAAAGAAAATTCTGTTAAAACCACAAGCGATAATAAAATATCTGATTCTCTTAAAAAACCATTATTTTCCCCCGATGAGAATATTACTCTATGTTTCGACATATACGTGGAACCGAACACCGAGTATAAAACTAGGTTTATGATCTAATTTCCTATAGCCACGATACCTCTGATCAACAGCCAGTTTAGCAAGACTTGTGGAAGAAAAAATTAAAACTAATTCATGAAAAATCATACCCTCGCCGCAACTCTTCCGTTTCAGAATTAGGTAAAAACGGCCATACGCACAACAGGAGTGGAAAAAATCATATTACTACCGAGAACATCCAATTCTAATAGCTTACAGAGAAGAAGTGGCCAAGGAAATAGCTTGCAAGGTACAATACGTCCTCAGGACAATAATTGCTTGCAACGAAAGACGTGCCAACCTCGATTACGGTTAAAATTATCGCATGCAAAATAACAGCGCTTAAATGTGATAAATTATCACAAAAACAAAACAAAAAAATGTACAAAATAAATCCTAAAGCACGCTAGGAACAACATTTTTTTGCTATCATTCTCTGCTTACCTCTTATTAATGGTCCTAGAAATAAAAACGTCTCTTTAATACTACTAAGAAAATAAATAAAAGGTGATTAACTATCAGACAAAAGCAAAACAAGAATTCCAAAAACAAATTCTATGTTAGAAAACCATAAAAATTGAATTTAATTATTTAAAACAAGTGCAATGCGAAATTGCTCCTCTCCACCAAATTTACAAGTCAAAACTCTAATAAAAAACGCGATACTAACATTATAATCCTCCCATTTGATTTCTTTAAACTTGAACTTTCACCTAGCTCGCTTTCCAGATAGTTAGCAGGGTGGCAGGTTTAACGCTCAATTATCACGTTTTGGGGCACTAGCTACCTAGAAAGCTACCCATTCAAAGTCCCATTTTATAAAATGGGGCAGATAAGGACTTTCACTTCTGAAGAACGTAACGTATATCTTACCAAGATATCAAATAATATTCGGTAAGTACTTATAAAATCGCCACCAGCAGAGGAGAGCGGGGTAGCACAGGTGACACTGGAGTGGGGACCACCTGACTACCAGAGGGGTGAGCTTTTAAATAGCCGCTCCCGACAAGAAAGTGTGTCTTTCTACCGATACGTCGGCCAAAGCACAAAGCTCTAAGGGAGGGATCGCGGTTCTCCCTTATTGCAAATCGGTTAGGTTTGCAAATAAGATATGCGCGTTACCTAGTTTGATTTCCTTTGATGCGAAATTAGATTAAAAGACGTTTAGTCTAATAAAATCTCACTCTCGAGAAAGAGGAGATTACATAGTTCCTTAGTCGCAATATAAGCGAATCGCAAGAAAAAGTGTACCTTGTCCAGCCCGGACAGAGGCACATATATTTAATTATTGATTTCTCGTACTACGCGTTCACCAGCTGTAAGATCCAGCGCGCCACGCTGTGTTTACTTCTCAGTACCTCTTGCTCGATTCTAAATAACGGGTCGAAAAATCATAATAAGAGATACTGCCCTTTAAATTCATTCATGTTAGATTTAAATTACTGTGAATGAAATGTTGCTTTTGCTGGGTATTTCTGTCTTTTCTTAATATGAGAAAGACTCATTAAGAAAATAGTTTTATTTTCTTTTGATAAATTCTCGAGCACTGTAAATTTTGCTATAGGTATAAATGATTGAAATCCAGTGCTCCAAAGGAGAATGCTTTTTGGTTAATAGTTTCGTATGAAGTCTTTTTTTTTTGTTAAGGGCAGAATACCAATCTGATATTTAAAATGAAACCAAGAAAATTATCGTATCTCATTAGGAGATTTTGTGTACGTTCATTTAAAGTAGATTCACGTAGGCAAAAGGTGATTCTGCTGGGCAGAATCATCCACTGCGTCACGGGCATAATGATGAAAAATCGTGATTCCTGATATTTCATTAGAGATTGGGTTTACAACTCAGGATCACTAAACTGAATGCTCCATGTGGTTCAATATATTTTCCTACTTGTGGTGCTGAAGACCGTAAAACATCTCGCTACAAGAACGGTAATGTTTCAATTAATTATAGGGGCCGTTTTTTTTTAATTGCGCAGTAGGTTATGCAAGAGCCTTCAAAGAGCCTTCAATTCCGATGTACTCAGTTTCATGATTAGTGTATATTCAGTGCACTTTATCAGCACTTTTAAGTAAGGGGTAGTTTCTTAACTTGAAGGGATGGTTTTGAAAAATTGATTTAAGAGGCGATAGAGAGCCTAAAATGAGCCTTCAGTTATGGTATGTTCAATTTTCAGATTAGATATATTGAATATTTAGGTTAGTTTATTCATGAAAGTGGTTGTTTTTTAAAAATTGGGCCATGGGTCATGCAAGGGCCTTCGATGAGCCTTCAATTAAGATGTACTCAGTTTTATGATTCGTGTATATTCAGTGCACTTTATCAACAATTTTATGCTGTGGGTAGTTTTTCAACATCAAGGGCTGGTATTGAAAATTTAATTTTGTGGCGCTGGAGAGCCCGATATGAGCCATCAATTCTAGTTTTCTCGATTTTCAGAATAGGGCATATTTAATACTTAGGGTAGTTTATTTATGATAGGGGTTGTTTTTGAAAAATATCGCCATGGTTCAGGCAAGATCCTTCAATCAGATTTTAATTCTGATGTACTCCGCTTTTTGCTTAGTGTATATTCAGTGCACTTTATCAGCACTTTTAAGTGAGGTGTAGTTTTTTAACATCAAGGGATGGTTTTGGAAAATTGAATTTGGTGATGCTTGAGAGCCAGAAATGAGCCTTCAATTCTGGTTTTCTCGATTTTCAAATTAGAGCATATTGAATATTTAGGGTAGTGTACTTAAGATAGTGTTTGTCTTTGAAAAATTTCGCCATGGGTCATGCATAAGCCTTCAATGTGCCTTCAATTCTTATGTACTCATTTTTATGAATAGTGTATATTCACTGCACTTTATCAGCACTTTTAAGTAGGTCGTATTTTTTTAACTTCAAAGGATGGTTTTGGCAAATTGATTTAAGGCGCATTGGAGGACCGAAAATCCAGCTTCAATTCTGGTATGCTCAATTTTCAGACTGGAGCATATTGAATTTTTAGGGTAGTTCATTTATGGTAGCGGTTGTTTTTGAAAAATTGCATAATATGCCCAGAAAGAGCCATCATTGAGCCTTCAATTCATATGTAATCAGTTTCATGATTAGTGTACATTTAGTGCACTTTATCAGCACTTTTATGAAAGGGGTAGTTTTTAACATCAAGAGATAGTTTTGGAAATTTTATTTAAGAGGCGTTGAATTGCATAAAATGAGCATATTTAATTTTTCGAGTAGTTTATTTATGATAGGAGTTGTTTTTGAAAAATTGCGCCGTGACTCATGCTAGAGCCTTCGATGAGCCTTCAATTCTTATGTACTCAGTTCATGATTAGGGTATATTCAGTGCACTTTATCAGCAGTTTTAGGTAAGGGTTAGTTTTTCTACTTCAAGGGATAGTTTTGGAAAATTTATTCATTAGGCGTTGGAGTGCATAAAATGAGCCCTCAATTCTTTTTTTCTTAATTTTTAGATGACAGCATATTTAATTTGTCGGGTAGTTTATTGATGATAAGGGTTGTTTTTGAAAAATTGCGTGGTGCGTCATGCTAGAGCCTTCAATGAGCCTGCAATTCTTATGTACTCAGTTCATGATTAGTGTATATTCAATGCACTTTACTAGGGCTTTTAAATAAGGGGTAGTTTTTTATCTTCAAGGGATGGTTTTGGAAATTTTATTTAAGAGACGTTAAAAAGCCCAAAATGAGCCTTCAATTATAATGTGCTCAATTTTTCAGATTAGAGCATATTTAATTTGTAGGGTAGTTTATTTATTATAGGGGGGTTTTTTTTTAAAATATCGACACGGCTCAGGCAAGAGCCTTCAGTGAGCCTTCAGTTCTGATGTACTCAGTTTTATGATTAGTGTATATTCAGTGTACTTTATCAGCAGCTTTAAGTTTGGGTTAGTTTTTTAACATCAATGGATAGTTTTGGACAATTTTTTCAAAGGGCATTGGAGAGCCTAAAATGAGCCCTCAATTGTTGTGTGCTCAATTTTCAGATTAAAGCACATTTAATTTTTTGGGTAGTTTATTTATAATAGGGGTTGTTTTTGAAAAATTGCGCCGTTGGTCATGCAAGAGCCTTCATTCAGCTTTTAAGTCTTATGTACTCAGTTTCATGTTTAGTGTATATTTAGTGCACTTTATAAGCAGCTTTAGGTTTGGGGTAGTTTTTCAACATCAATGGATAGTTTTGGAAAATTTATTCAAAGGGCATTGAAGAGCCTAAAATGAGCCCTCAATTCTTGTGTGCTCAATTTTCAGATTAGAGCATATTTAATTTTTTGCGTAGTTTATTTATTATAGGGGCTGTTTTTGAAAAATTGCGCCGTTGGTCATGCAAAAGCCTTCAATGAGCTTTTAATTCTTATGTGCTCAGTTTCATGTTTAATGTATATTCAGTGCACTTTATCAGCACTTTTATGTAAGTTTTAGTCTTCTAACTTCAAGGGATGGTTTCGGAAATTTTATTTAAGGGGCGTTGGAGAGCCTAATATGAGTCTTCAATTCTGGTTTGCTTAATTTTCAGATTAGAGCCTATTTAATTTTTATTGAAGTTTATTCATCATCGGGTTTGTCCTTGAAAAATTGTGTCATGAGTCATGCAAGAGCCTTCAATAATTCTTCAATTCTGATATGCTCAGTTTTATGATCATTGTATAGTCAGTACACTTTATCACACCTTTTAAGTAAGGTGTAGTTTTTTGACATTAAGGGATGGTTTTGTAAAATTTATTCAAGGGGCGCTGGGGAGCCTAAAATGAGCTCTCAATTCTTGTGTGCTCATTTTCAGATTAAAGCATATTTAATTATTAGGGTAGTTTGTTTATGAGAGGGGTGGTTTTTGAAAAATAGGGCCATGGGTCATGCAAGAGCCTTGAATGAGCCTTCGATACTGATTTACTCAGTTTTATGATCAGTGCATATTCAGTGCACTTTAGCAGCACTTTTATGTAGGGGGTAGGTTTTAACATCAAGGGATCGTTTTGGAAAATTTATTTAAAGGGCTATGAGGTGCATAAAATGAGATCTCAATTCTTTTATTCTCAATTTTTAGATGATAGCATATTTCATTTTTCGGGTAGTTTATTTATGATAGGAGTTGTTTTTGAAAAATTGCGCTGTGAGTCATGCTAGAGCCTTCAATGAGCCTGCATTTCTTATGTACTCAGATCATGATTAGTTTATATTCAGTGCACTTTATCAGCACTTTTAAGTAAGGGTTAATTTTTTAACTTCAAGGGATGGTTTTGGAAAATTTATTTAAGAGGCGTTAAAAAGCTCAAAATGAGCCTTCAATTCTAATGAACTCAATTTTTGATTAGTGTACATTCAGTGCACTTTATCAGTACTTTTATGTAGGCGGTAGTATTGGAACATCAATGGATGGTTTTGGTAAATTGAATTTGGTAGCGTTGGAGAGTCTAAAATGAGCCTTCAATTCTGGTTTTCTCGATTTTCAGGTTAGAGCATATTTAATATTCAGGTTAATTTATTTATTATAGGGTTTGTTTTTGAAAAATGTCTCCATGGCTCAGGGAGAGCTTTCAGTGAGCCTTCAGTTCTGATTTACTCAGTTTTATGATTAGTGTATATTCAGTGCACTTTATCAGCAGCGTTAAGTTTGGGGTAGTATTTTAACATCAATGGATAATTTTGGAAAACTTATTCAAAGAGCATGGGAGAGCCTACAATGAGCCCTCCAATCTTGTGTGCTCAATTTTCAGATTAGAGCATATTTAACTTCTCGGATAGTTTATTTATGATAGGGGTTGTCTTTGAAAAACTGCGCTGTTGGTCATGCAAGAGCCTTCAATGAGCTTTTAATTCCTACGTACTCAGTTTCATGTTTACTGCATATTCAGTGCACTTCATCAGCACGTTTATGTAAGGTTTAGTTTTTTAACTTCAAGGGATGGTAGTGGAAAATTTATTCAAGGGGCGTTGGGGAGCCTAAAATGAGCTCTCAATTCTCGTGTGCTCATTTTCAGATTAGAGCATATTTAATTATTAGGGTAGTTTGTTTATGAGAGGGGTTGTTTTTGAAAAAGTGCCCAAGCGTCATGCAAGAGCCTTCAATGAGCCTTTAATTCGGATGTACTCAGTTTTATGATTAGTGAAAATTCAGTGCATTTTATCTGCAGATTTATGTAAGGGTTAGTTTTTTAACATCAAGGGATGGTTTTGGAAAATTGAATTTGGTGGCGTTGGAGTATCTGAAATGAGCCTTCAATTCTGGTTTTCTCGATTTTCAGATCAATGCGTATTAATTTGTATTTTATGATAGGGGTCGTTTTTTTAATTGCGCCACGGGTCATGCTAGAGCCTTCAATGCGCCCTCACTTCCTGCGACAGAAAAAATTTGATATCACTAACATTTCTACCATGGTACTGCTAGCTTTACGTAAAGCTGGCTGTGCCGCGCATTTTTTTGAAATAATGCAGAGCTCAAAATTTGGTTTTTGGGTATTAAATGAGCCTTAAATGAGTCCTCAATTATGGCATATATCTAATGTTCGTTGGGCAAAGTGGTACTTCCAGCTTCACCCACCTCCAGCAGTGGCGACAATGCGTGCATCGTTCCACGGCTTAGCGCCTTTTTCTCGGTTATTATTCTCGTGGTAAAAAGAAATATAAAAACGTGACCGCGTCGCTCAAAACACATACAGGCTTTCATATTGGGTTATATCAAACCATTCCCCTGAATTAGTGTGCTTTTGTCGCCAACCACATTATTTAGGAGAAACTTCCACGAAATATAGAAAATATGATCTCTTTCTCTCCCTGCCTCTAATAATTCTTGCAACGATGCAATTTCCCGTTAAAGGGAAAATGGATGTATTTTCTATTTTAATACCAAAAGCGAATTCGAAAAAAGACATCATTATCAACCATGATATAATTTAAGGCTGACAATTTGGCATAAAATTCCTCCCAGCAGCTGAAAACATGAATCATGGGTTTGCTTCTTATCTCGTGTCACCGTAATTTTCGGGTGCGAAAATACGAAACATTCGGTGTGGTTTGTTACGGCGAAATTAACGTTAAAATAATTCAAGTTGGAACGAATAAAAATGATCATTTCCAAGCCACATTACTATGTATGTAAAGTGCCGATATAAGGGCGCACTCTGTATCGCCAGGAACTTGCTTAAAAATGCTTAGTCATCATTCTACGCCCTGTAAAAAGCATCATATAAACTAACTGAAGATTGTGAAATAAACTCTCTATCTAAATTCAAAAAACAAATTAAAATTATTGCATGATAGAAAAGGGACTAGTAATGGATAAGTCAATATTCACAAACATTCTAACACTTGATAAACCCTTGCTTTAAGGTGCTAGAAAAAAAAATTTCCACTATAGTTAGAAAAAAATTGAGAATGTAAGTTAAACTAATTATTCCCCACTATTATTATTGATAATAAGGAGTAGAATTAGAGCTTAAAACTTTAAATTAGAATTAATATTAAAATAAGATAACTTCTGATCATTAAATTTTATTGTAAGAAGGGTAAGATAGAAGGAATGCCCGTCGAGCATAGAACATTCCGTCCTTTTATCACAATAGCGCTGTCCCACTCTCTGGCAGAACTACGCTGCTCACAACGATCATAGGTCTCATTCCAGTGTACTTCACACTTGTTCTTGCCTCCTTTCTTCCTCCCTATACTCTTGCAATAAGCGTATCTCTATCGACACGTATAAGCAAGCCATTGCATTATACTATAGCATATCGGTCCAATGTACCTCGGTCACTACACTTCTCTCAATTCTTTTCTTCCTCTTCCCATACCATTCTGTGTTTATTAAGACAGCACAAAACACGTGGTGATTCAAAATAACACCACGTGTCCACTCAGCAAGAAATCGCTGGAATTAATAAATACTTAATTTTAAGTTGAAAACTCCAATCTGTATCAATTATGATACGAATTGAAATTTATTTCCTAAAACTTGAAATACTTCAAAGCACCTCACGTCTATAAAAGTGCTGACAAGGTTCGTGTCTTACAGGTGCAAAAATCAAAGCGAACGCATTTAGCGATACAATTTGTGCACACGCAGAAATAAGATTGAAATTTACAGAGCATATCTCTTCCTTCCTAATCAAGTTCCGCAACTCCGCAAATATCCCTAACTGTATCTCTCCTATTGCGAGCGATAGAAACACGTAGGACTGAAATAAAAATGTTGCAGTAACTTGGGCAACCTGGCTCGGGCCAGAAATACGTTGACTTCAGTCCGTCCGCGTTTCGGGATCTTGAAGCATTGAAGTATTTTTGTTTGTAAACATAGCCCATAAGCCGTCGAACGTCCTATCTCGGTATAGTGAGACTTTACTTTTTTCAGCTGGCAATGGGAGAGAAATTGCCGGGATCGATTTGAAACAAGGACAAAACATCTAAAGAAGGTCCGGACGTTAATATAATTTTAAAATTTCGGCCGAACGAAGGCTGGTCCGTTCTATCCGGCCTGGTTAAAAATATCGAGATCCGTCTAGAGAAAATCATTCCGTTTCGAATCTCAAAACGAACCGGAATTATTTTCTCCAACGACATAGATTTCTCTTGAAGAAAAAATAGATATATAAAAATTCTGTTTAGTTTCTATTTTATTTTCATATATTGTACACTCTTTCTTTCTATCTCTATGTCTGACACGTTCTATCCATTGTAGAACGTGCCCCCTTTCTTTGTTACTATGTGATCGAAATTTTTTTGCGAATAAATCAGTGTATTATAAAGTGAATTTTTAAGGTGCAGACTTATTTTTTTTAATATGGCACAAAAACTCTTAGTCGAGAGAAGGGTACCAACCCACATGAAAATAAACAGGAAATACGAGTCTCTCACCCTTCTTTCAGTTTTGGGCACCTCCCCCCAGGGTGCAATCTAACATGATGCAGTTCGAAGCATCAACCGGAAGTTTAGGCATCATTTTCCATTTCTTTTCATTTCCAGGAGATTTCAGTGAATTAAATTCAGTGATTATTTTATTCGTACGTGGAATAAAAATGTATATTATTTTAGGTTCTGTGAAAAAATTTCTTTAAAAACAATTTTCAAACGAATAGATTATTCATTTAAGGAAATAAATTACCTTTTTGCATTTAGTTAAATTATTGTATCTAAAGGAAAAATATATGCTATTCAATTAAATTTTAAGTTCAGAACCAAGAAATATATAGTCAGAAAACTACATTTTTACGTGTTATTGTTTATTTTTAGCTGTTTCTGCCATCGTTTTCATACAAATGATTAATAATGGACAATTTTAATATTTCCCATCACTTTTTAAACAATGTTTAATTGTTGAAATAATTTTAAATTATTTAAACAATCCTTTATTCCCAAAAAATATAAGAAATAATACATTTTTTACACACTCTACATTTAGAAAAATAATTGGATGTGTTCTATTTTATTTCATTTTTTTAATTTATCGAAAAAAGCGGCTAGAGAAAATAACAATTGTTTAAAGAAATGGATAGTTGTTAAAAAATAGAAGAAAGCTATCAAAATTATGTAATTATTCAAGAAAAAGTAGTTTAAGATACAAATTTGAGGAAAAATTGCACATCCATGGCTCAATTTTTAGATATTTTGTAAATATACAACAATTAGTTGTTTACATAATTATATATTTGTCGGTAAAATAATCATTTCCTCGAAAAATTTTTAAATGTTTCAACATTCTATTGATCCGAGGATCTTAGGAAACCCCGGATATTCGACAAGTTTTCGTTCTTTTGTTCAAAAATCCGTCGGAAAAAATATATGTGCAATCAGTACCGTATCTAATAAAAAAATTTAAAGTCGGATTGAAATAACAGCCTGAATACAATAATGAAGTTAATATGTTTGTGGCGATTTTTTTAAATCACTTTCAAAGAGAAAAATCAAGCCATAATAAATCAATTTTCTTTGGTATTTTTTACACTGTAATTCGGAGGTTGATTAAAAAAAATATTTATGTATTTCGAAACACACTTAATTTTCAATATATCTGATTCCATACTTTGTGAATTTGAATTAAAATTTTTTTTAATACTGTAGATATACATGCAACAATATTTGACTAAAAACTCTGTCTGTAATTTTAAGTTTTTTTTTAATGTAGTCGATTATCCGCGAAAATTTTCGGGAGATACAATATGACGCTCCGACATTGAATGCTTCTATTTATGCATAATCGTTTAATTTTAGACAATGTATTAATACTATACTATATGTGTATGCTAATACTATTATGATAGTGCGAGATTTTTTGACATAACGTCATAATGTCCCAAGCAAGGAGCTAATGAAGCGAGTTCCTGATTTAAAAATTCCGCGGTTCTGTAGATAAAATGTCTGCGACGTACTTGATTTTAGTGAGCCTATCGTCGTTATAAATTTAAGAAAAGACTAATGTAAGTTAAGTGGGGAGATATCGATTTCATGGTACCGAGATGAAGACCCTCTAATGATCGCTCATTTAATCGTTTTCTTTTGGTCGTTGCATTCGAATCCGCAACATACTCTCCTTGATGACGCCTCTACTGTTTGGGAAGATGAATTAAGAGTCAGTTAAACATCCCGCCAAATATCGACTGGGTCATCTCGCGGTTCTCCATCACAAATCAACGGAAAAGCGGTCGAAGCTGGGATTAGTAGTTTTATTACACATACCACAACTATTGAATTTGATTTGAATGAGTTTTGCTCGAATTTTAATGAATGTGCGAATTTTACAATTTTACTTTAAAGATTTATCCTCATTTTGTCGATGTGCGTGAGAAAAACTATTTGCGCAATTTATTTATGTACCTTTAAATTTCTTTGAAATGGATATATTTATTTTCACGACATTTAAACTCTGCTTTATCAATACTTGTTCAAGCGAAAAAATAATTTTTAAATTTAATTTCGTCACATATATTTTTGATATAAATAACTAATTGCTATCGCATCATGTGTTTCAGGCCAGTAGATTGTATATATTTCAAACACTGTGCACCGCACCCACTCCATTTACTTCTAAATAATCTTACATGTCCGGGAGCCCAAAGAATAAGGATGAAAAATCTTATGCCAATCCATCAAAAACTGCGGCTGTGCCCGCCCCCTCCCCAGCTGTTTCAAACCTCTTTGCCACGCCATACTCTTATGAACTGGCTGGGAGCCCAAAGAATATGTTTGCAAAATTTGGTGCCAATTATTGAAAACGGGATTTTCATAAGCATCGTACGCTTCAGACCACTTGATTTTATATATTTCAAAAACTGTGCCCCCGCACACTCCATCATCCCCCAATATTCTTACGACCTGTCCGGGTCGTAAGAATATATATATATATATATATTAAATCAAGTGTCTGAAACGGATGACGCTGATGCTAATCCACATTTTTTTACCAATCGGCTCCAAATTTGGCACATACATTCTTTGAGCTCCCGAACAGGTCGTAAGAGTATGGGGGGGGGGGGGTATTTGAAAAAGTGTGGGGGCTGCCGATATTTTTTACCAATAGGCATCTCACTTTCCGCTCACATTCTTTGGGCTCCCAGACAGGTCGTAATAATATTGGGTAATGATTGTGTGCAGGGGGAAGGGGGCACAGTTTTTGAAAGTATGAAAGCAAATGGTCGAAAACGCATGATTCTTATGTATATCCAGTTTTTGACAATTGGCACCAAATATTGGACACATATTCGTTGGGCTCCTAGCCAGTTCGTAAGAGTAGGGGGCGAGGCAAATAAGGTTGGGGGCAGATGGGGGGAAGGCAGTCCAAGTTTTTGACAAATCGGCATAAGATTTTTTACCCTTATTCCTCGGGCTCCCGAACAGGTCGCAAAAGTATTGGGAAGAAGATGGAGTGGGTTGGGCGCACAATTTTTGAAATATATATCATCAACTGGCCTAAAACGTATGATGCTTATGAAAATCCACAGCTTTTGACAATCAACAACAAATTTTGGACACATAATATTTTGGCACTCAGACAGATCGTAAGACTATTATATTGTTCACACATATTATTTAACCCTTAATGGCTCTTTTTAAGCCATAATTATTATAAAACTTTAGACATCAGCTTAATCGAAGGCATAAATAAAAACAAGACCATCATAGAAGTAAGACATTTTTTCTGTGATGTTATGAAATGTAATGATATACATTTATAAAAATGATATACAATTTGAGGGACAACCTCACGTGTGAAGCACGAGATACGTGATTAGAATGTGTTCGTTAAAGCTGAAGGAGCTTTAATAAAAGAGAATTCACAATCACCAAATTACTGTTGTCGATGCTTTGACCTTTAGTGTTGAAAAGTCTATGTATATGTGTGAGAAATATACATAATACGAGCGCGAAGCGCAAGATAAATATATTATCGAGCACCAAGCGCGAGAACCAACAGTCGCGCGCCGTAGGCGTGCTTAAACTGGCGAGTGAAGCGGGCCGCGCGCGTAACGCGCGAGTAGTACCTACTCGAAAACGGGCGGATTTTTAAGTTTTGACCTACGCTTATTAATAGCAAGAATGAAAAGAACTTTTAAGTAATTGTGATGGTATTGAATTTCAAGTAATGACATATTAAAAATTCTGATCTTCTGTGGTTTCCATAATAAAAAAATACGAATAAATATCGAGATTAAGTTATTTACATTGATTTTTTATTTTATACTTCAGTTTGCGGGAAGGATTCTTACGCATTTTTATGCACAATGCTCTACTGTTTTATCGACCGCATGTACCAGGTATTTCCACCCTTCGACTGAGATGCGACCGTATTAAACGACGCATGCTCAGTTTTGTGCGTGATCCTTTCGCCTACACTAGTTTATCGGAGGCTGAAGTAATGGTAACATCTTGCCAATCAAAATTCTAATATTCGTGAAGTACATTGCTATATATTGAAAATCAGAATTACATAATGCCACCTGGTGGGAGTTTAATATTATTGTTCGACAAATTATTGCATTAAAGCATCTCGAATAAGTCGACGCGAAGGAGTGAGATGAATAATTTATTTTACTGTTGGATCCTTATGTTTTAAAAAAATTGCAGTACAATTTTGTTTGGGTAATTTTATATTTATACAATTATCAAAAAGTTATAAAAGTGCGTGTAAAGGTTTTTAACAATAAATATTTCAAACTTATTATCAAGACAAAATATACGTTCAAGATGTTGTCATATTTGGTATTAAAGAAAAAATATGTTTTTTAAAATAAAAATGAATAAAGTGCTGTGATCTTAAGTCCTACAAAATGAGTGCTTCATTAAAATTAGGATTTTCGTTCATTTTAATGACTTTAGTAAATGCTGAATTAAGTTCGCGAATAGTAAAAACTAATCATGGGGATCTCTCCGGCGTTATTGTTTCCCTCGGACGTAACTTGGAAAGTGTTGAAGTCTTTCGGGGTATTCCTTACGCATCACCACCAATCGGTTCTCTTCGTTTTATGCCTCCTGTCAGTGGTGCTATTTGGCATGGTGTAAAAGTAGCAGAAGAATTTGGACCTGTGTGCCCACAAAAGCTTCCATCTCTAACAGACGAAATTCCTAAAGGCAGAGTGGATTATCTCAGAAGACTTCTTCCATATTTCAGAAATCAAAGCGAGGATTGCCTTTACTTAAATGTCTATGCACCAGTTCAAGGTAATATAAGCTATGTTGTAATTATTAGTATATGGGTTATTTTTCATTACCTTCAGAATTCGTTACGGATAAATTTTACTTTTCAAACTCCACTGAAAACATATGAGGTTATTTGTACTGTCCAATTGAAAAAATTACAAAATTGACAAATGCCATAAATGTTATTTTATCGCGCAGGTATGGTGGAAAATAGTGATCATAGCAAATTCCTTCTGCTATAATTTTCCGTTGGACAGTCCACTTACCGTCGCACTTACAGCCATGTATGAGAAATCGTTTTTCGGCTAGAAAAACTGGCGGAACAATGGGCGGGTTTTCCAAAAAAGTACAATACGAAAAAATTTCAAATTTTTTTGTCTGATTGGCGATTTGATTCATTACATTCGTAATTACCAAAAACGAGTGACCCAATTACAAAGAAATGCCTAGAAGCAAGTAAACAGTAGGAATTTGCACCTAGTTTTCACATAATTGCTTTACTTGATTATTTTGCACGAGCTTAAACATTAGATTCAGATAAATTTAGTTTTCTAAAATTTGAAGTTGTTAAAAAAAGAATACGCAATCGGCTAACAGATATAGATCGAATTAACCATTGGATCATGCTTCGTACAAGCTTGGGATCCAGTGATAGCAATCAAGGCGCAAAATTACCAACCTCTCTTATGCCATCATTAGTAGAAAATTGGAATAAACATACCTATATCAAGAGTTGGCATTTTGAGCCAACATTGGCTATTATTCGCTCTAGCCAAAGATTGGCCTGCAATTACTGGATCAATAATCGGACTTATATTCGGGACATTTGGCAATGCAAACATTTCGTTATAAATGCTGCCCTAATTACTTACTACAATATTTTAGTTTCAAAAAGAAAGGTTTTTTTAAAAAACACATGACAAAAATCGTGAGAGTTGAAATTTTTCCTTTTTCTTTCTTTTTTAATAGGGAAGTATATAGTAATAAAAAAACGAACTATTATGATAAATAATGAATTCGCCGTTGCCAAAATTCCTTCTCTTTTCACATAAACAATTTTAAACCTATTGAGTAAATTATTTTGTTTTCTGATGGTGGATGAATTAGTTTAATAACACTGGTATGAAAAAATACATGTGCATGTGGCACCAGTTTTATTTTTATGTAGAATAAAAAACGGTTGACGTAAATATTCTAGCACGAAGCGTTTTAGAGTTGAGCCAGGGGCTAGCTCTAACTGTGAGAATTTGAATAAAATTTCCGAAGTAAATAGCCCTTTGTTAGAATCATATAAAATGCATATTTTATTAATTTCATTAAAAACGAAAACACTAATAATACATTGAAATTACTACATTAAAGATCTCAAAAAATTAGGAAAACCTTTTTTCTATGTGGAAGTGGTAAAAGCAAAATGGTCATTATGCAAATGCAGTAAGTACTTTTTCTTGGCTGTTTAATATGTGCAATTTCTTTTGCTATGCCAAAATGCTGAAACGTGTTTGCACAGGAATTTAGGAATTAATAAAAATAATAATAATAATTATTATTACACCATTAAGCCATTTCCCTTTCGGGGTAGGCGTGACTCACTCGGCAGGGGAAAGGAGTAGTGTGTGGATGGGATAGAGATTTTTCAG
>NC_046662.1:140886975-140890453 GCF_010883055.1 Belonocnema kinseyi
TGTTTCTGTGACTTCTTATGTCTCTTCTAAGTAGGGTCTCATTCACACATTCTAACCATTCTTTCCGCGGTCTACCCCTGGGCACGTAGCCATTTACTTTACATTGATAATTTAGGATATTTAAATGAGATAAAAATCAAACTTAAAATCCTTTTTGAACGTCCAATAATAAAGTTGATGTGAAAAATTCCTGAAAATAAAATCAAGAATCTAACGAACAAATTTTGACAACCACCACAAAATGTTTCCGTTGCAAATGCAGTAGAAATCCGATAACTTGCCGTCGGATAAGTGTACGCTCCCCTTAAAACGTCATCATACGTACGGCAAGTACACTAATTGCGGTTCTCCCACTACGTGTGCTATTTTTCTCATGATTTGCGTCCATGATTTACACATGCGCGCACCTAATGTCGTGCTATTAGAGAGGGCATTCGATAAGTCCGTAATTCCTGGAATTTTCCGCCCCTACAGCCCCGAAGTTGGGAAGTTATCGGACGTGTACTGTAAAATAAAATACATTTTTATTAAATGTTGGCTTAGGATTCGTAATAAAAGACTTCGAAAACCCCGTTACACAAATTTAAAAAAATTTAATATTTATTTATCATTGTTGTCCGCCATATTGGATCCGTCATTTATTTGAAATTTTATCTTCTGATTTGTAATAAGCCACTTCTAAAGCCCTCTTTACACTATTTAAATAAAATCCAATATACATTTAGCATAGTCTTCCGCCATATTGGATCCGCTATTTTCTTAAATTTTTACTTCGGATTCGTAATAAGCAAGTTCTAAAACCCCCTTAGACCAATTTAAAAAAATTCAATATTTATTTAGCATTGTCGTCCGGCATATTGGATCCGCTATTTTTTTATTTTGACAATTTCATGAACATTTTCTACTTTTGACAAGCTTCTTTGAATTCCGTCCCACTGTGCGCCGCCTGTAAGTTCACGAACATTGCTACCATTGCTCCTTTTTCCCTTTTAACCCTACTATTTACTAGATAGTTCAGAAAATATATGTTGTTCATCACTCCCACTTCTTTTCTAAACCCTGTCTAATTTAGTGGCCCTATCTTTTTTTCATCAACTTCTTTCTTAAATTTCTCCGACAAAACAGTTATATATACTTTATACAGTGTTGTCACCAGAGTCACGCCCCTATGATCTTTAACATCCTCTCATTTGCCTTTCTTCACAATTGGTATCACTATTCGTTCTTTCCATAACTCTGGTCACCCCTCTCCTCTCCATACTTTATTGTACATTATCCACGCCCATTCCTTAAGTTCCGTCCCTTTCTATTTTAATACTTCATTCGGAATCTCATCTATACCAGGTGCCTTTCCATCTTTAATTATTCCTAACAGCTTGACTGTTTCTTCCCTTGTTATGTTCCCTTCCTCATCTCTTTCTCTAACATATTTGACCGCTTTCTTAAATTTTCTCTCTACGCCTCCTCACAAATTAAAAAAAAGATGCAATGACATAACAATTGAATACTTTAGCATACTTCATTCATTTAGTTTAAATTCTCTGTTATTTGAAAATATTGTATTCCTTAAAAATACTACATTTTAGCACAAACAATGCAAAAACCTTCATTTCTTTGCTGAGAAAGTTATGAAAATGCCAGAAATTATATCATTTCATGTAATCTCAATTTCTTTGAAAAGTGTACTGAGTAACGTTTAGCTTTGACTACTTCCATTGCACCTCTTCGATTACTGAATAAAATATTAAATTAAGATTTTCCTCACGGTGATCCGCAACGGAAAAAAAGTTTGCCTAAGATGATGACAAAAACCAATGACGGGATCTTATTTGTAACAAAAAACTGAGATAAAACACTAGTGTTTCCGTTCGAGACGAGGAATGGCAAGGAAAAATTCGAGGAATGCAAGAAAAGATAGCGCGAGGCCTCGCGTTTCGAGGCAAAGCAAGGCGGCCAAATATCAAGGCCTTACCTTGGGCTTGCCTTGGGGGCTTGAGTTTCCTCCGACAGATATGGATATTTTCCAACCACCTGGGACAGAGGAATACATTAAAGAATTTTGGTTTCAACCATTTTTTTTAACCAAAATTTTTCTCAAACATTTTTTTTTTCAAACTTTTTTTAACAACATTTTCTTATCACTTTTCCACAAACTTCTTTTGTAAATTTTTTTACATTCTTTAAACATTTTTTCAAGTTAAAAAGAAATTATTTTAAAAAATTTTTTCCAAATTTTTTTTATGAAAGTACACATTTAAAAGAAATTGTCAAACAATGTAAGGGGAGATTTTTCTAGAAGATCGACTTTTAGTTTGTTCATAAAGAACCACCACCATTGTATTAATTTAAAAAATTTCACATTTTTTTTGTGGATTACGGAAGAAGACTTTAAATTGTATTATAATAAAAAACACACGAGAAATGTCTCTATTAGGTCAAAAGTTATAGATGCTGAAAGATGAGATGTTGCATTTTTTGAAGTACAAACAACACTATTAAAATGCGCACAACTTCTTCAGATTTTTTTAATCAATCGAAAAAATATGTGGCGCCTAATTTCATAAAAAAACGTATTTGGTTTCCGAGATTTTTGTAACTTTAAACAAGAAACTAGAAGCTGTTTAATTTGAGATGGATTAGGTCTGCTTCACACATTAAGCGTATTCAATTTTTCAACTTTTTTTAGACAAATTACATATCCCGGGAATCATGAAAACTTGCAGATTCCGAGTATTATATTTTCAATATCGTAACTTCACAAACTTACAAAAAAATGGATGCGTCTATTCGTTCAGCTTACAGAGAAGAAACGCCTAGAGAAGGGCCGGAGGGGCTGTCTTCTCAGATTATGGGATTTTCATTCAAGGCTGAGAAGGGCCAGGGAGATTGGAACTTCAGACTACGGTAATTTCATTCAATGCTGGTGTTCCCACATCTGGCAGTGTTACCTCAAGGCGCCAAGACAAGCCGAAAGCAAGGCCTCGCATTTCGAGGCCTCATTATTTTCAAGGAAGGCACAATGAGATCAAAGGCTCGTCTTGTCTCGTCTTGAAAACGCCCAAGCCTCACTTGACGGCAACACCATAAAATAAGGTACATCGCTGCGCCATTTCCAGTGCGCGCCCGAGTAAAAATGCTTCGACTTGAGTTCGACTTGATTATATCTTTAGTTCGTCTCCAAAACATCGATTGCGGGCTGCGTCTTAAAACTAACTCGAGAGAGAGGTTCTTACTTTTATGGCCACGACAGGTAAAACGGCGTTTACTTGTCTCAAGTCGAGCCTTGTCTTGGATAAGACGACGTTTACTTGTCTCAAGTAAACCTGCCTCAATATGAAACTTTTTCTGCTCATAAATAAGATTAAAATTAATGAATGCAAATTTTTAAATTATTAAATGGGTTATTTTCAATTAAAAAATCAGAATCTGTCGGTCTGAACGATTATAACCCTTCAAAATTTTCTTAACAAAATAAAAA